>NC_053026.1:204361027-204510819 GCF_003073215.2 Triticum urartu | reverse complement strand
AAGCTTAAATAGTCTTGATCGCGAGGGTGCGAGATTGCTGAGTCCCTGTGGCTCACAGATTACTTCCAAAACCAGCTTGGAGGTGCCGATGAGTCCGTGCAGATGACGCAACCAAGCTCAAGGAGGAGCTCGATGAAGACTTTGTCCTTTGTGTTGTTTCGTTCTAGTTGTTCAGTAGTGGAGCCCAGTTGGGGTCGATCGGGGGACCTTGTCGCATTTGGGGTTCTTCTTTTATTTTTGGTTCTGTAGTCGGACCTTGATTGTATTTGGATGTTGTAATGCTTTATTCATGTAATTGTGTGAAGTGGCGAATGTAAGCCAACTATGTATCTCTTTTCCCTTATTGTATTACATGGGTTGTTTGCGAAGATTACCTCACTTGTGACATTGCTTTCAATGCGGTTATGCCTCTAAGTCGTGCTTCGACACGTGGGAGATATAGCCGCATCGAGGGCGTTACAAGTTGGTAATCAGAGCCTTCCCCAACCTTAGGAGCCCCCACTGCTTGATCGTTTTTAGCAGCCGTTGTTGAGTCTAGGAAAATGTCTTGAGTCATTTAGGAATTATATATCGGAGAGTTTCGGAATTATTTTTACTCCTCAGTCCCTTCATCGCTCTGGTAAGACATCCTGACGTAGAGTTTTGACTCTTCTCTTCTCAAATTTCACTAATTTTTTTTAGGATCACGCGGGTATCTTGGAATCGTTCCGATGGATTTGGGACGAGAACATTGTTCTTGGTGCCTCCTGTCATTTAGGGGTTGTGGCAGTGTCCCGGGGAGTTGAGCTCCGAGGTGTTGTCGTCACAATTTTATCGTTGCAGTTCTGGAATACCTGAGTTTAGTTTCGCCAACATCGAAAATCTCTTTTATGCAGTTGTTGGTGAGATAACCTCGACGCCACCCAGTACTGGGGCGGGAGTTCGGGAGTATTGCCATAACTTGTATAACGGATGCTTTTCGAAGGTTGAGGTAGATGATTTCCGAAGGTTTCTTGGTTATGTGTTGAAGGATGGATACAGCTGGATGTAGGATTTGCTAGTTTTGGGTGAGATATTATGCTTCCCCTGTATCCCCAACACCTGATTGCATAACCGGAAAATTTCGGGAGTTTATAAGTGGGAATTCAAGTAGCTATTAGGATTTCTTTCCGACAGATGTATGATATGAAATTGGGGTTCGACGTCTAGTGGTCCGCCTATCCACGGTTGGTTTTACAGTGGTCTCGTTGTGTCTTAAAGAGTCCTTGGCTATGCCGACTCGGGGACGCTTCGTATGACATGTGCACTGCCTTGTACATGATGGTGCTGTACGATCGAGCCCGTGTAGGCCCCACCACAAAAACTTCGGACGAAATCTCTATCATATGTTTGTTCCGGCTTATTCTGCAAGCCAATCTTTTGTTTTTCTTTGGAGTTGTGGTATTCGAGTTGCTTCAATGTCAAGTGTTGATTCCTTACCTTTCCTAAACGGTGTTCTCATACTCGTATGCGGATACTAATCCTTCATGAGCATCGAGATTGTCATGTAAATCCTTTTCCACCAGTGTGGTTCTCTTTAAGTGGGTTAAATCTTGCCAATTTTTGCAAGATCAAGTTTCAGTTTTCTTCTGAACGGTGTTTGTTTCATCCATCTCCAAGTTGTCTTTGTTTTCCCGCCCTCCCTCCCTTTATTTTCTCCGAGGACTCATATATCTCAATCAAGTATCATTTTATTGATGTGAAGTCTCTCCATTCTTTTTCCTTCATGTTTTTACCCGGTGATTCTCAGGAAGATTGTATCGAAGCTTCAAGTTCAATATTCTCCATTCTTTTCGTCTCCGGTGGATTCAATTCAAGCTTTTGGTGTTGATCGTATTCTTTCCTCGTTTCAAATGCCTTCTTATACCGGTGCACCTCATAATAATTCACTTCTCGCTATTCTGTTGCTCCAGAGTGCTAAAAATATCTCGGATGATTCGTTTCCATTCTCAATCCGTTCAAGATATCTCGAGGATGTTATCTCATTCAAACCATTTAATTCAACCGGTGCATTCTCCTTTTTCAAGTAATCATTTCAACGGTGTATCGTTTGAGTGGGCCCTAACCCACAGGTCTTTTTCCAGGATCTTACCTGACTCTTCTTATTTTCCCGGAGCTATCCAAATTTCTTTTCGAAGTGTGACGTAAGATTGAATTTTCATCAGTCAGAGGGTTTCTCCAAGATCTTTCAAATTATTTTCATCGTTGGCTAAACCTTTCCATTCTTCATTCCGGAGTGCCTCAACAATTCATGGCGGTGTTTCTCATCGTCATTCTCAACATTTGAAGACCGAAGAAGAGTTTTACCTCTATATCTTATCCGTTCTCTCAGAGATTCGTGGTTCTAATTCGAGACCATCCTCTCATAATTGTTTTGATCGTGAGAATTCTTTTCACCCATCAGAAGCATTTCTTGAGTTGTTTTCCATTTCTTTCCTCTGAAGGCCATCTTTTCAAATATTATTCATTTCAGCTGGCAGCTCTCATTCTCCAATCTTAGCGGTGCATCAATCAAATATCCTCTAATCAGTTCTTGATCTCTTCGTTCTGATGTATCTAAATCCCCTCAAGCTTCTTCATTCATTTCCTAATTCTTTCCGGTGTTTCTTTATATTTTCTTCGTTCATTTTAAATTCTTACAGTGGTTTGTTCAAGATTCCTCTTCTTACGTTATCATACTTCCGTTCTTTGAAATCCTACCGGTGGATCATCGAAGGCCTCTTCAAGTTTGCGCATTATCTATCTTAATCCTTTCTACGAGAATAAGTAGTATGTCAAATCCATTGCTTCTCATCAATCTAAATTGGTGAAGGATAAGCATAATGTAATTCTTATTCTTGTTTCATCCAAGCGTTTAATTCTTTATTCCGGAGGCTCATCAAATTCCTGATTTCCATTGTTCATCTTCACTTCTTCCCAGAGTTCCAACCTTTTTCAATTATTTTATCACGGAGATCCATCTAAATCATTACAAGTTTTCACCTTGTGTTTTCAACTTATCTTTCTTTTCGTTATCCTTTTGTTACCCGAGTTCTTCATGGAGGTTCTACATGATTGGTTCATCAAGGACTTAAATCTTTCTAGAAGTGTTCATCAAGATTCTTTTCAGAGGAGCTCAAGCATTCTTCATCTTGCTATCCGGAGTGCAATTCTTTCTACCATATTATTGGAGGTGGTATTATGCCATTCTTGATAATTTGGGTTCATGTTTCATGATTCACATGTTGTTAGGAATGAGGTATTTTAAATCCATCAATCTCTTCTTTGAAGTTATCTTGGGTTATATTTCACCTAAAGCTTTCCCCTAAGGATTGTTGCTATTATGGTGCTCATAATGACTCAAGTTTTTTTTATCCATCCGGCGAAATAAGTTTCTTGTCTCCTTGTTCATATCAATCCAATCTTGTTTCCATTTATGGCAGGTTTTCACCTCAAGTTCTTGAGATGTTTTCCATAAGCCCTCAACCAGTATGTTCTTTCGTTGTTGACTTCCCAATAGCTCTGTTAAATCCTTCTTTTTAAGGATGCTCTCTCAAATCCATTTGAGGTAGAACATGTTGTTTTCTTCTCTGTTCTTTTCATTGCATTTTTTCTTTTATTTCGGAGCCATTGAGGTGTTGCTCTTTTCACTCATCATCTCGGTTTGTCAGGACCATGTTCTTTTCATGCTTATCCTTTTAACTGGAGTGTCGTGTCCTCTTTTCAAGCATCCTCTCATCTTGTCAAGTTTAATTCCTTCCATTTACAGGCGGAGTGCTGTCCAAATTATATCATTCTTATTCCTTCCCTATCTTGTTTTAACAGGAGTATTGTGCCCTTTTGCTCAAGTTCTTTTCGCCTTATCAAGCCTTGCATCTCTTTTCAACCGAAGTGCTATCCGAATTTGTTCTTCCTTATTACTCTTCCCTACCGGAGTGCTTTCAACTTTGTTCTTCCTTGTCCCTCTTTCCTAACAGAGTGTTTTCAACTTCGTTCATCACCGTTGTATTCTTTTCTTGAAATGGCTTAACCTTTTCAAGGTTCTTTGGTCTCACTCGTTTGTCAAAGAAGAAACTTAGTTTTACCTCTTCTCTTTCTTTTCCGTTTTCCCTCCGGTGCCATTCTAGATCTCGGGACGAGATCCTCTCGTAGTGGTGGAGTGTTGTAACGCCCTGAGACCGATGTGCCAGGTGTCCTCCAGTTATTCGCTATTGTTGCCTTGTCATTGCTTGCGTGTCATGCATTGGATATCATGTCATCATGTGCATTTCATTTGCATACATGTTCGTCTCATGCATCCGAGCAATTTTCCCGTTGTCCGTTTTGCAATCCGGCGCTCCTATGTCACACGGTGTCCCTTTCTACCTCTTTTTCGTGTGCGGGTGTTAAACGTTTTCGGATTGGACCGAGACTTGTCATGTGGCCTAGGTTTACTAGCGGTAGACCGCCTGTCAAGTTTCGCGCCATTTGGACTTCGTTTGATACTCCAACCGTTAACCGAGGGACCGAGAAGGCCTCGTGTGTGTTGCAGCTCAACACCCCTCCAAAGTGGCTCAAAACCCACCTAAACCCCTTCTATCATCTAGAGAGTTCGATCACGATCGCGTGGCCGAAAACCACACCTCATTTGGACTCTCCTAGCTCCTTCTACCCCTATATATGTGACCCCCTCCGAAATTTTTGCGGATGAAACCCTAGCCATCTTCCTCCTCACGCCCGGACAAAACTCCTCCACCGCCGGACATGTCCGCGCCGCCCTCCTCGGCGAATCACAGCGCGACACCTCACCTCCGCCGCCTTCTCTCTCCTCAGCCCCGCCGCCGGCCCACGCGGCCCGGATCCGGCCCGCGGGGCCCGTCTAGCCAGCGCCACCGTTCAACCGCACCCGCCGCCCGAGACCGCGGGTCCTCCCGCTGGCCACCATCTCCGCCGCCTCCCGCCGCCCGTCTCGCCATGCGCCGCCGCCGCGCATCGCCGAGCTGCGTGCGCCGCAGCCTTCGCTCGGCCCCGCCCGGGATCTCCGCCGCCTGCGCCGCCGCGTGCTCCACCGCCGGCCGCCGTCCCCGCCACCCAACGCCGCCCACGCTGCGCCGCTCCGGTCGCCGGTCGCCGGCCACCGCCGCCCTCGCCGGAGACATCGCCGGAGTTCGATCCGGCCAGATCTGGACCGGGGTGGACCAGATCCACCAACCCCGCCATCCAAAGACCTCCCCGCATCCCGGATCTCGCCATCCCGCACCACCTCGTCCACCCGTTGACTTTTCCAGAGGTATAATTTCGCTAAGTCCCCGAAATTTCCAGATTCATTTGCCCATGTTCATCAGGTCGTAACTTTGCATCTGTAGCTCCGATTCATGCGTGTAGCATATGAAAATGTTTGCCTCAGAGAGTACATCATTTCATCTCAATGCATCATTTTCATTTAAGCTCATCTTGATGCCCGAAATGCTGTTGGAAGAGTGCTATTTGAGTTAATTGTCAGATCTGCTGCACCAAATAGCTATTTGTCATTTTTGCCATGATTAATGTGTGCGTGATATGCCCTTGAGCTCTACATATGTTTTGTTACATGCTTTGCCATCTTTCCAGAGGTGCCATCCATGTATTTTTGTGTTGTGTGTGGTGACTAGCACAAGCTTGCAAAGTGGAGCATTTGTTAATGCTGATTTCAGGGACTTAGCAATTCCACTAAGTCCTTGATCTGTTTTTATCAATATGCCATATGTTCATGTTGTTTCCTAGTGATCCGTGCCTCTTTTGAGGATAATCAGTAAGGATTTTTTTGTTAATCTTGTAGTGCTCTATCCATCCATGTCTTTGTTTGCAATTACGGAGCATCCTAGATTGAGTCAGTCGAGCTCTACTTTTGCTATTTCATGAATCTAGGCAGATTGTCTACTTGTTAGCGATTTTGCCGAGGATGTTGTAGTTGATCCGTGCATGCTATGTTATTGTTCTTGCCATGTCTAGCTTGTATAATGTGTATTATTGATGGGTGTATGCTTAGATTTTCATGCCTTGCTCTGTAGTGAGTGCATCGAGCTCCTAAACATGCCTACTCGCTATCTGATTTGCATGTTCCAGTTTTCCTCTAAGTCTGTAACCTGATTATGTTTTTGCCATGTTCACATGCTTGCAATTGTATTTTCTGATCCCTTTTGGCTCAAGGTCACTAAGGGACTTTTGTTAAGATCATTGAGTAGCTTCATGCCATGCCTTGCTTTGCCATGTTAAGTTCCTGTAGCATATAGGTTTCTTGCTCCAAAGTGTGCTACCTGATCTGAAATTCCAGGCTTATGTTAATTTCACTAAGTCTGAGATCTGTTTATCATTTGCACTTTGGCCATGCTTGTTTGAACCTGTTAATGGATGAATTGGCCGTAGCTCAGTGTTCATCTTTTGTCAAGAATCATGAATGGATCCCTGCCATGTATTTTGTTGCCATGTTTGTGTGCTGTAGCATGTTTAACTTGTTGTATTTAGATGGCTACTTGCTGTTTATCGCAGACCGGTGCCATATTTGTTTTGCTTGCCATTTCCAAACCGTGCATCCGATTCCGGTGATCTTTATATCGATTTCAACCAAAATCACCTCACCTTTCCAGTGGCACTCTTGTATTTCCAAGTTGAGGCCAGGTTCAATCATTCCTTTGCAAATCATGCATATGCATCGCATACCGCATCCCGCATATCATACCATGTTCATGTGTGGTTTGTTTACTATGTTGTGTGCTTCTTTCCGGTGTTTGCTTCTTCGGGTTGGTTCCAGTAACATCGCGTTTGTTATGACCCGTTCATCTACGTTCATTTGTCTTCTTCATGGACTCGTTCTTCTTCCTTGCGGGATTTTAGGCAAGATGATCATACCCTCAAAATCACTTCTATCTTTGCTTGCTAGTTGCTCACTCTTTTGCTATGCCTATGCTGCGATACCTGCCACTTGTTTATCATGCCTCCCATATTGTTGAACCAAGCCTCTAACCCACCTTGTCCTAGCAAACCATTGTTTGGCTATGTACCGCTTTGCTCAGCCCCTCTTATAGCGTTGTTAGTTGCAGGTGAAGATTGAAGTTTGTTCCTTGTTGGAACATGGAGATGTTGTTCCTTGTTGGAACATGTTTACTTGTTGGGATATCCCAATATATCTTATTTAATTAATGCATCTATATACTTGGTAAAGGGTGGAAAGCTCGGCCTTATGCCTGGTGTTTTGTTCCACTCTTGCCGCCCTAGTTTCCGTCATATCGGTGTTATGTTCCCGGATTTTGCGTTCCTTATGCGGTTGGGTAATAATGGGAACCCCTTGATAGTTCGCCTTGAATAAAACTCTTCCAGCAATGCCCAACATTGGTTTTACCATTCGCCACCTAGCCTTTTCTTTTCCCTTGGGGGTCGCGCGCCCAAGGGTCATCTTTATTTTAACCACCCCGGGCCAGTGCTCCTCTGAGTGTTGGTCCGACCGAGCAGACTGCGGGGCCACCTCGGGGCAACTTGAGGTTTGGTTTTACTCGTAGGATGTCTCATCTGAGTGTGCCCTGAGAACGAGATATGTGCAGCTCCTATCGGGATTTGTCGGCACATCCGGGCGGTGTTGCTGGACTTGTTTTGTCTTTGTCGAAATGTCTTGTAACCGGGATTCCGAGTCTGATCGGGTCTTCCCGCTAGAAGGAATATCCTTCGTTGACCGTGAGAGCTTGTCATGGGCTAAGCTGGGACACCCCTGCAGGGATTTGAACTTTCGAAAGCCGTGCCCGCGGTTATGGGCAGATGGAAATTTGTTAACGTCCGGTTGTAGAAAACCTGAAGTTGACCTTAATTAAAATGCATCAACCACGTGTGTAACCATGATGGTCTCTTTCCGGCGGAGTCCGGGAAGTGAACACGGTGTTGGAGTTATGCTTGACGTAGGTTGTTCTAGGATCACTTCTTGATCATACTTTTATCGACCGTGCTTTGCCTTCTCTTCTCGCTCTCATTTGCGTATGCTAGCCACCATATATGCTAGTCGCTTGCTGCAGCTCCACCTCATACCTTTGCCTTACCCATAAGCTTAAATAGCCTTGATCGCGAGGGTGCGAGATTGCTGAGTCCCCTTGGCTCACAGATTACTTCCAAAACCAGCTTGGAGGTGCCGATGAGTCCGTGCAGATGACGCAACCAAGCTCAAGGAGGAGCTCAATGAAGATCTTGTCCTTTGTGTTGTTTCGTTCTAGTTGTTCAGTAGTGGAGCCCAGTTGGGGTCGATCGGGGGAGCTTGTCGCATTTGGGGTTCTTCTTTTATTTTTGGTTCCGTAGTCGGACCTTGATTGTATTTGGATGTTGTAATGCTTTATTCATGTGATTGTGTGAAGTGGCGATTGTAAGCCAACTATGTATCTCTTTTCCCTTATTGTATTACATGGGTTGATTGTGAAGATTACCTCACTTGTGACATTGCTTTCAATGCGGTTATGCCTCTAAGTCGTGCTTCGACACGTGGGAGATATAGCCGCATCGAGGGCGTTACACATATCCTCTCAAACCGTAGTTCATCTCTTGTGTTCAATCTTGTTGCCGGAACTATAGATTGGTACTTGTGGGTGACTAGTAGTGTTGATTACATCTTGTAGATGATTACTATATGGTTTATTTGGTGGAAGATTATATGTTCAGATCCAATATGCTATTTAATACCCCTCTAACCATGAGCATGTTTATCATTTGTGAGTAGTTACCTTTGTTCTTGAGGTCACGGGAGAAATCAAGTTGCAAGTAATCATGTGAATTTGATATGTGTTCGATATTTTGATAGTATGTATGTTATGATTCCCTTAGTGGTGTCATGTGAACGACAACTACATTACACTTCACTATATTTGGGCCTACGGGAATGCATTGTGGAGTAGCCATTAGATGATGGGTTGCGAGAGTGACAGAAACTTAAATCCCAGTTTATGTGCTATTCCATAAGGGACTGATTGGATCCAAAGGTTTAATGCTATGGTTAGGATTTGTTCTTAATACTTTTCTCGTAGTTGCGGATGCTTGCGGGAGGGTTAATCATAAGTAGGAGGTTTGTTCAAGTAAGAACATCACCTAAGCACCGGTCCACCCACATACAAATTATCAAAGTAGCGAACACGAATTAAACCAACATGATGAAAGTGACTAGATGAAATTCCCGTGTACCCTCAAGAACGCTTTGCTTATCATAATAGACCATTTTGGCCTGTCCTTTGACTCAAAAGGATTGGGCTACCTTGCTGCACTTTTTTACTACTATCATTACTTGCCCGTTACAAAATTATCTTGCTATCAAACTACTCTGCTACTTACAATTTCAGCACTTGCAAACATTACCTTACTGAAAACTACTTGTCATTTCCTTTTGCTCCTCATTGGGTTCGACACTCTTACTTATCGAAAACAACTACAATTGATCCCCTATACTTGTGGGTCATCAAGCACTAATCGACACCAAACCCATCCAACCAGCCAGAAAAGCACCTAATCCAAACCCCAATGGTCCGCATTAATGGCAACACGTGAAGATGCATATAGAAGCATCCACCACTACGGCCCGTACCATGTAATCCCCACATCCAACCAACCTGATGAGGACATCAATACCATTGTTAAACCCACAACCCCTGCTGCTATACATACTGGACGAATTACTAGAGCTCGTGCATGCCAATTGAATTACCAGGTACTTTCATTTCTTGATAATGATTTTAATTGTCATGTGAATATGATGATGCCTAAATTGGATACATTTGTTTTGCTTACAAATGAAGGGCCTAGCTTGGACAAGAAAGATGAACCTTGGAGAAAGTTCAAGCATGGAGATGATGGCATCCACAAGGGGAACAAGAATGGGGTTACAAGTAATGATTTCAGGACTTTGAAGCTACCATAATGAGTGCATGAAGCCTTGGACGAAATATACAAGATCCCACTTCATAAATTTGGTCTAGAGGCTATTCTAGGTGCTGCCTCACCTTATTATTGGGCCAGGCCCATGTAATTTTTAAATACTTGACTATAGGCTATTTTTAGAGTCCGTATGTGTGGGGAAACAAGAGTTAGGGTTGGTTTTGGACCCCTCCTCCAAGGGCCACGAAATCCCCCCCTCTTTCTCCATATATACAACACTTAGGGCATCGTTTACACTTTGTGTTTTTTAGACTAAAAGTTCTCCATAGTTGCAACTTCACGTACTTCCTTTGGGTTCAACGACCAGAAGAAGAGGTCACAGAACCCCACATGATCAATAAAGCTTTCCTCTTTTATTCACAATATCATATTGCAATTTCAGTTTCTTGCTTGTTCTTCATTTTCTTGCAGGAAATAGACCCTCGTGGTCATGTTGATCGTGATCCGGCGTGGTCAATAACCTCTCGGAGTTGGTTTAGCGATTCCTAAGGCGCGACGTCCTCACACTTTCGTAGTTGGATCGCTAATGTCTACTCCACCAAAAATGATAGCCACCATCTCATCAAAAGGCGGGACACCTTTGCCTCTATCAAGTGGTATCATATTTCCAGGTTGCTTGGTGAGATTTTGTTGTTTTTCATAGTTTCGATCGAGTCTGTTCTTCATACCTATAGTCCACGAAAAAGCCAAAAAAGGGATAATTAGATTTATGCCCCTAGTTGTGTCCCACTCGGCTATTTTACCCCTAATTTCTAAAAGTCACCGGTTATGTCCAAGGAACTTCCCTCCTCTTATGCTTTTTCCCTTTGACCGTTTGACCGTCAATTTGAAAACTTCATAACTAATTCATACTAAAACAGAAAAATTCAAATAAGACACCAAAATGTTCGGAAAAACATCACCTATATGGCAATATAATTCGCATTCATGACATAAGTGTTGGAAAGTGCCCATCCGAGTTTTAGCTCTTATGATACCACCATCAATAGAAAAATCTAAAAAAATTCTAAAAAAATGTGGTGGCAAAGAATGACAAATGTTTTAGGTGCTTGCCAAGTTTCATCGGGAAATCACGTTCATGGATGTCATGGCAAAAAAAAAACAATCAACACTCCAAAATAGATTGCTTTTTTGCCACGACTTCCACGAATGCCGCTCCCTGATGAAACTTGGCAAACACTTAAAACATTTGTCATTCTTTGCCACCAAATTTTTTTAGAATTTTTTATATTTTACTATTCATGGTGGGCACTTTCTAACAATTTGGTCATGTACGCAAATGACACTGACATATAGGTGGTGTTTTTCCAAACATTTTGGTATCTTATTTGCATTTTTCTGATTTAGTATGAATTAGTTATGAAATTGTCAGACTAACGATCAAACGGTCAAAGGGCAGAAGCATAAGAGGAGCGAAGTGACTTGGATAGAACCGGTGACTTCTGGAAATTAGGGGTAAAAATCTAATTATCCCCCCAAAAAATTAGGGTTAGTTCATCATATCCGAACCAATGTGAGCCTTTACATAGTCTTTTTTAGAGTTTTGCCTTGTTGAATTTGCGGTTGCATCATGATGTCGAGTTGCTGGTCTTAGTGTCTAGTCCCTTAGAGTTTCGAGTTCTGTTCACAGGTTATCACGCCGGCACCGCACCATCATCATCACTGTTTGCCATATACCATCATCCACATCACCGTTGCCATATACCACCATCGTCATCACTGCTGCCATATACCAGCATCGTCATCACCGCTGCCATATACCACCATCCTCATCACCGCTGCCATATACCACCATTGTCATGACCGCTACCATATACCACATATCCACTGCCATCACGATAATCCGAGTCCACCTCCATCACAGATTCGCCACCAGTCTGTGCTCCACCGCCCTACATGTATCCGCCACCAGTCTGAGTTTCCACCAGATTCATCTCTGCCACCAGTCCTAGTCTGAGTCTAGTATTTGTTTCTTTGTTTTCGATTTCTAGATCACGCCATACTTCGAGTCATGACCAAGTAGGATTCTTTAGTTTCCGTTCCACCCGCAGAAGAAAAATTGTTCCAATTTAAAAAAACTAAGTCTGGAAAATTCTGGCTAGGTAGTATTTAGACCATTTGTAGACTTATTCAAAAAAAATTGTTGTAGAGCCAAAAAAGAGGAAAAAAGTGCAAAAAATGGTGGCAAAAAAATTCAAAGTGTGCTCCTCCCTTGTTTACGTGAAGTGTCGTGATTTTGTTAGTGTTATAGGCTCGCGTCTGTAGTACGGTCTATCCTAGGACCAACATAGCACCGTCGTTGAGCGTTGATTCAACTTTGCATCTCTGGATTGATTATTGCTTACCCTTTTTGCTACCATATTATAAGCCTTCCCAGCTCCACCTACATCTACGTCGTGTGTTTAACTCACCCTGGTAATCGCTCTATCCAAGCTTTGAGAGTTTTGACTACAACGGTTGCCGGTCACCACCTGCTGCTGGGTAAGAACTGGTAAGAATTTGAGATTTGCTTGATGGATTTGTGACACACTGCCACTTTCTAGTAGTTTGTAGGATCATATTCTTGTGTATTTCTATTGCTGCTAACCATGGCAGGACCACAAGCCGACGAGATTGACTAGGAGAACATGACAAAGAAGGAGCTTCATGATAAATTTCAGCAAAGGTTGAGTCAACAGGTGGAAGACGTCACAGCTAGCTTTGGAAATGCACTAGAGAGGATTGATGACGTTGAGAAGACAATTGACACCAAGTTGGTGCCAAGTTCGATGAAGTACTCACGCATCTTCCACAACCACCACCTGCTTCTGCTACACCATTACAACAACAACCACCACCTCCACGTCATGAAACAGCCCTCCGCCGAGCAGGCCCTGTTCCTCTTGAGCTAGGACAGAAGTTTGGTGCCGCTGCTACTGCTGTTGATGCTTCTGTAGCTCCTGTTGCTACTACAAAGGTGGAGGACTTTTATGAGGATTAGGTTGATCAAAATCAGAACAACGTGCGACCACCAGCACCAGCACCACCACCAGGTCGACCTCATGCATATAATCGCAATGGTAGGGCTACAACACCACCTCAGGTACGAGATTATGACCATATTCCTACACTAAAATTGAATATCTCACGTTTGAGGGTAGATACATTCCTGATGTATATCTTACTTGGGAGTTTGTGAATACAGTATCCTGAGGATAGACGTGTTGCTGTTGCTGTTTGTGAATTCACTAGTTTTGCCTCTGTTTGGTGGTCTGAACATTGTAGATCATATCATGATAATATCCCTTCTTCTTGGGCTGCTTTGAAAATTTCTATGCGTACTCGTTGGGTTCCACCATATTATCAACATGAATTACTTCAAAAACTTCAACGTTTAAGGCAAGGAAAAAATTCTGTGGAGTATTATCAGGAATTACCCACTAGCATGATTAGATCTGGTATTGTTGAGGATAATGAAGGTATGCTTGCACGTTTTATGGATGCCTTAAATAAAGAGATCCAGACCATTCTAGAGTATAAGGAGTCTAATAATATCACACGCTTATTCAATCTTGCTTGCAAAGCTAAACATGAAGTGCAGGATCGACATGCATTGGCGCAAACTAATTTTTCTTTAGGTCGATCTTCATCATGGACACCACATACATCCTCTACTCCCACATGTCCTACTGCAGCACCACTGACTTCAGTCGCTAATTCTAACTGAGATACAAGAAAATAGGCACCACCACCACCATCTGCCAGGAGTACACCTTCGGTCCCGCACAGAGCTCTTCTTCATCCATGGCATCAACAGGGCAAACACATGATATATTTGTCGCTGTTGCAAGGGTGGAGGTCATAATGCGAGAGAAAGCCCATCTAAGCGTGTGATGATTGCTAGTGAGGACAGTGGGTATGAGTCTGCTAGTGATTGTGATGAGGAGACTTTGGCTCTTATTACGAGTGAAGAACACGATGGAGATGATTCTGATCATGAGACGCAATACATGCTTGTTGAAGATGCTGACAGGTATGAAAGTTTAGTTGCTCAACGTGTTTGGAGTGTGCAGATCACACAAGCTAAGCAAAATCAGATGCATAATTTGTTCCATACAAAGGGAGTTGTGAAGGAACATTCTATCCGCGTCATCATAGATGGATGGAGCTGCAACAACTTGCCTAGCATGGAGATGGCGGAGAAGCTCTCTCTCACCACAAGACCACATCCGCATCCTTACTACATCCAATGCTTCAACAATAGCGGCAAGGTTAAGGTAACACGTACTGTTTCTGTGCATTTTAGTATCGCTACATATGCTGATTTTGTTGATTGTGATGTGGTACCCATGCAAGCATGTTCCTTATTAGTTGGTAGACCATAGGAATTCGATAAAAATTCTATACACCATGGTAGAAACAATCACTATACTCTTGTTCATAAGGATAAACATATTGCTTTGCTTCCTATGACTCCTGATTCCATTTTGAAAGATGATATTAATTGAGCTAGTAAAGAAAAATAGGAGAAAAATAAGATTGAAAATCAGATAGTAGCAAAAGAATTTGAGAAACAAATGAAACCTAATAATAAACCATATAGTGTTCCTTCTAAAGTTAAATTTAAAAGTGGATGTTTACTTGCCACCAAATCTGATATTGATGATCTAGATTGCAACAAATCTGTTTGCTATGCTTTTGTGTGCAAAGAGGCGTTATTTTCATTCAAGGACATGCTTCCTCTTTGCCTCCTACTATCACTAAAATTTTGTAGGAGTTTGCTGACGTCTTTCCACAAGACGTGCCGCCGGGATTACCACCTATTCGAGGGATTGAGCATTGGATTGACTTAATTCCCAGTGCATCACTACCCAACCGTGCACCATACCGTACCAATCCAGAGGAGGTGAAGGAGATTATGCGTCAAGTACAGGAGCTACTCGACAAAGGTTATATACGTGAATCCCTTAGTCCTTGTGTTGTTCCTATTATACTAGTGCCAAAAAGGATGGTACGTCGCGTATGTGTGTTGATTGTAGAGGCATTAATAATATTACTATTAGTTATCGTCATCCTATTCCTAGGCTAGATGATATGCTTGATGAATTGAGTGGCTCTACAATATTCTCCAAAGTTGATTTGCGTAGTGGATACCATCAAATACGTAGGAAATTGGGAGATGAATGGAAAATAGCATTTCAAACTAAGTTTGGATTATATGAGTGGTTAGTCAAGCCTTTTGGGTTAACTAATGCACCTAATACTTTAATGAGATTAATGAACGAAGTTTTACGTGCTTTCATTGGATGATTTGTGGTAGTCTATTTTGGTGATATACTGATTTATAGCAGATCTTTGGAGGAACATCTGGGACAGTTATGTGCTCTTTTTATTGCTCTATGTGATGCACGTTTGTTTGGTAACCTTGGGAAGTGCACCTTTTGCATCGACCGGGTATCTTTTCCTAGCTATGTTGTTACTCCACAGGGAATTGAAGTTGATAAAGCCAAGATTGAAGCTATTGAGAGTTGGCCGTAGCCCAAAACGGTCACACAAGTGAGGAGATTTCTTGGACTCGCTGGTTTCATATGTGTTGCTGCACCTCTCAATGAGCCTACAAAGAAGGATGTGCCTTTTGTTTGGAGTACTGCACAGGAAGAGGCCTTCACGATATTGAAAGATAAGTTGACACATGCTCCTTTACTCCAACTTCCTGATTTTAATAGGACTTTTGACCTTGAATGGGATGCTAGTGGAATTGGATGACGAGGTGTGTTATTACAAGATGGCAAACATGTTGCATACTTTTCTGAAAAGTTGAGTGGGCCTAGTCTGAATTACTCTACTTATGATAAGGAATTATATGCTCTTGTTCAGACTTTGGAAACATGGCAACATTATTTATGGCCCAAAGAATTTGTTATTCATTCTGATCATGAATCTTTGAAACATATTAAAAGTCAAGCAAAACTGAATCGTAGACATGCTAAATGGGTTGCATTCATTGAGACTTTCCCTTGTGTCATTAAACACAACAAGGGTAAAGAAAATGTTATTATTGATGCATTGTCTTGTCATTATACTATGCTTTCACAACTTGACTTTAAAATATTTGGTTTGGAGACCATCAAAGGTCAATATGTGCATGATCCTGAGTTTAAAGATGTATTGCATAATTGTAAAGAAGGGAGAACATGGAATAAGTTTGTCGTTAATGATGGATTTGTGTTCCGTGCTAACAAGCTATGCATTCTATCTAGCTATGTTTGTCTTTTGTTGTTTTAGGAGGCACATGGAGGAGGATTAATGGGACATTTTGGCGTGAAGAAGATGGAGGATGTACTTGCTACATATTTCTTTTGTCCAAAGATGAGACGGGATGTTGAGCACTTTGTTTCTTGCTGCACTACATGTCAAAAAGCTAAGTCACAACTCAATCCTCATGGTTTATATATGCCTTTGCCTGTACCTATTGTTCCATGGGAGGATATATATATATCTATGGACTTTCTTTTGGGTTTACCTCGAACAGAGAAGGGGAGGGATAGCATATTTGTTGTCGTGGATAGATTCTCAAAAATGTCACACTTTATACCATGTCATAAAAGCGACGATGTTGCTAATGTTGCTGATTTGTTCTTTCGTGAAATTATTCGCTTGCATGGTGTGCCAAATACTATTATTTCAGATCGTGATACTAAATTTCTTAGCCACTTTTGGAGATGCTTATGGGCTAAGTTGGGGACTAAATTGCTTTTTAGTACTACATGTCACTCCCAAACTTATGGACAAACTGAAGTAGTCAATAGAACATTTTTCTTAGGAATGTTTTGAAGAATAACAGGAAAATGTGGGAAGAATGCTTTGCTCATATTGAATTTTCTTATAATCGTTCACTGCATTCTACTACTAAGATGTGCCCTTTTGAAATTGTGTATGGTTTCCTACCTTGTGCACCTATTGATTTGTTGCCTCTTCCATCTTCAGAGAAGGTTAATTTTGATGCTAAACAATGTGCTGAATTGATCTTAAAAATGCAGAGTTAACTAAGGAAAACATTGAATATAAACTTGTCAGAGATAAAGGTGGAAAATATGTTGTGTTTGCACATGGAGATCTTGTTTGGTTACATTTGCATAAGGATACATTTCCTAATTTGCGCAAATCAAAGCTAATGACACATGCTGATGGTCCCTTTAAGGTGTTACAGAAAATAAATGATAATGCATATAAACTTGAGTTGTCTGAAGATTTCGGGGTTAGTCCCACTTTTAACATTGCAGATTTGAAGCCTTATTTGGGTGAGGAAGATGAGCTTCCGTTGAGGACAACTTCATTTCAAGAAGGGGAGGATGATGAGGACATCAATACCATTGTTACAGCCACAACCCCTGCTGGTATACATACTAGACCAATTACTAGAGCTCGCGCACGCCAATTGAATTACCAGGTACTTTCGTTTCTTGGTAACGATTATAATTGTCAAGAGAATATGTTGCTGCCTAAATTGGATACATTTGTTTTGCTTAATGAAGTGCCTAGCCTGGACAAGAAAGATGAACCTTGTAGCAAGTTCAAGCATGGAGATGATGGCATGCGCAAGGGGGAACAAGAATGGAGTTACCAGCGATGATTTCAGGACTTCAAAGTCACCATAATGAGTGCATGAAGCCTTGGATAAAATATACAAGATGTTGCTTCATAAATTTTGTCTAGAGGTTATTCAAGGTGTTGTGTCACCTTATTATTGGGTCAGGCCCATGTAATTCCGAAATACTTGAGTATAGGCTGTTTTTAGAGTCCGTATGTGTGGGGAAAAAGAATTAGGGTTGGTTTTGGACCCCTCCTCCAAGGGCCACGAATCCCCCCTCTTCCTCCATATATATAGCCCTTAGGGCATCGTTTAGACTTTGGGTTTTGTTTAGACTAAAAGTTTGCCATAGCTGCAACTTCGCGTACTTCGTTTGTGTTCAACGACCAGACCAAGACGTCACAAAACCCCACTTGATCAATAAAGCTTTCCTCTTTTATTCGCAATATCCAGATTGCAATTTCAGTTTCTTGCTTGTTCTTCGTTTGCTTGCAGGAAATAGACCCTCGTGGTCAGGTTGATCATGCTCCGGCGTGGTCAATGACCTCTAGGAGTTAGTTTAGCGATTGCTAAGGCACGACGTCCTCGCGCGTTCATAGTCAGATTGTCAAAGTCTACTCCACCAATAATGATGGCCACCATCTCATCGAAAGACGGGACACCTTTGCCTCTATCACAACTGGCAAATCTATCAAACAACACCAGAACACAAAGGAAGGAAGAATGAAGGAGGGAGCAAATAGAACATACTAATCCATCAGGAGATAGCTGCATCAACCGAAACAAAATTGAAGCCCAACGGGCTAGGCCGAAAAAGTGAGTCCAC
Source organism: Triticum urartu (assembly GCF_003073215.2). Classification (NCBI taxonomy): domain Eukaryota; kingdom Viridiplantae; phylum Streptophyta; class Magnoliopsida; order Poales; family Poaceae; genus Triticum; species Triticum urartu. The sequence goes on along the minus strand of NC_053026.1, from coordinate 204,492,511 downwards.
AATGGCACTGACGCCGTCCATCCCACCGCAACATCCGTACATGGGGAGCCGTGAGAACCAGGGCAAACCGTAGACCTGAGACAGCCGATGCGGTCGGTGAAGACGTGGTGATTTGCGGGTGTGCACCCGTAGCTGAGCCGGTGAATGCAGAAAAATTTAGAGGAAGAAACAAACTCGCTAGATAAGGAACCAAAGCAAGAAGAAGCAGAAGACACCTAGAAATTGCGGCCACGGGCAGATGGTTCGAGCTCTTGTGGGAGGACGAGATCCTTAGAAGCGAAAGCAGCAGAGTAATGCATTGAAGGGAGCGCGGCGCCTCTTGTGCCTATGCCTCATGCTCGATCTGGATGGTACCCATGGCGCACCACGATGTGAGGCAAGCGGTAGGAGACACAGTACGAGAGGACAGCGGGCATCCTGGCGATGAACCACTTGGGCGGCAAACGGCACGGGCATGGGAGGATCGGTGTCGGGGAAAACGACACCTATAGGATCACAAGGAATCCCTTCTAAGGTTGGCGGGGCGCGGGGCTATGCAATGAGAGGGTTTAGAAGATCAACGCGGGGGAATTTTATCCAGGTTCGTGCCGCAAATGGTGCGTAATACGTCCTGCTTTGGTGTATATTTGGTGTTCTTGTGTTCTTGAACTAGCTACGGTGCAAGCCTAGCCCAAAAAGTCCGAATCCTTCCTCAGTACGCCTCGGGCCTCCTTTTATAAGTCAAGGGGTTGCCACAGTGGTACACAAGAGGTGGAAAGGATAAACAATGTACAAGTTTATCTCCTGACATCCTAGGACAAACACATTTAATGCGCCGCCTATGTGTCCTCTTGCTTTATCGAGGACGGCGAAGAGGCACATTCCATCCGTCGCCGCCTTGCCTCGCTTTGACGCGCGTCCAGGCTGACGACACATGCAGCGCCACGCTGGCTGGCTGGCTGATGTGCTCGTGCGGTGACAGAGTCTTCATGAAGATCTGCATGGCACCACACAGGTGCTTGGCTAGTTGGCCTAGAAGCCGCATGCTGCCATGCAAGTATGCGCCTACTTGGTAGGCCGGTCGCCACGTCGGAATGGGCGTGGGGCAGCGAAGCTTTGGTAAGTGCGGGCCTAGCTTTGGCTCCATAGATGCCCCCATTAAGGCTCTTGCCGGGATCTTGTGGGCGTCCCCGGCAAGGATCTTGCCGGGGCGGGGTTGCGGGCGTCCTCGGCAAGGGTTTTGTCGGGGGTCTTCGGTCGTCCCCGACGAGATCTTGTCGGGGGTCCTTGTCTTCTTGTTCTCATCTAGGCTCGCAGGCCTTTGGTTCCCACAAAGATCTGCATGCCTCCATGCAGGCGCTCCTGAGCCTTGGTCTTGACATTTGTCGATGGCATCATAACTCTCAGGCTCAAGGGTGGCGGTCTTGCTGGCGTTGGGCAAGTTGCCCCGGCAGGGCTCTTGCCGGGGCCATGTAGGCCGTCCCGGCAAGGGCCCTTGCCGGGGGAAGCTCATCTTGTCTCTTCGCTCTTCATGCTTCTGGCTTGGGTGCTGCCTCGTCAGCCTTGTATCTTTGCACCCTTCGCCCTGCCGAGCCCGGCCGCAGGTGTGGCTATGACTACCCGTGCACAAGTAGAGGGGTACACAAGGCCCCTACTTTTGTACATCGACAGGAGCCCCCGGGCATGGGCCACACATAAGAGCGGAGCGTTGTTGGGCCAGGCCCAGAACGGTGCGCGGGCACGCGTGGCAGAGTTTTTACTACGGTAACTCCTTCGCCAGTTGCGCTTCCCCATGACCCGCATTTAGTGCGCGACGTGGGGGTCGTGCGTGGAATGACCGCAGCATGCTTGCGTCACATCATGGTGAATAGTAAAGGCGCGGCCCACGTCTTCCCCATAAAAAAGAGGAAACCGCAGGGGCACTGCTCATTTACCCACTGCGCCTTCTTCCAATCTTGGAACCGCCATTCCCCTCTTCTTCCTAAAGCACAAATCAAAGTCCTCGCCTCTACTCACCGCCGCCGCGCCCCCATTGCCTTTGAACCCTCATACCCTCCCAGCTGTCATGGCGCCCAAGACCGGCAAGAGCAAGGGAGCAGCCCAAGACGACGGAGGGAAGGAGGCGCAGGAGAGCGAGTTGGTGGAGCTTCGGACGCAGCGCGCCCTCTTCACCTCGACGGTCGAAACGCTCATCCTCAGGGACACGTTCAGGCCCCTGTGGGGAATGGAGACGTCGGGGCACCCCACCACGCGTATCATCCCCGCCGACTTTGCCAAGGACGACCCAAATCGGTACCCCTTCTTCGTTGATTACTTCTACTGCTGGCTCTACCCCCCTTTCTACGATTTTTTCAACGACCTCATGCACACCTTCGGCTTCCATCTTCTGGATTTCACGCCGAACGCCATGGCGTGCATGGCCTTCTTCGCCCATCTCTATGAGGACTTTGCCGGAGTGCACCCCAGCACGGCGCTCTTTCGGCATTACTTCACCCCTCGCATCCAGCCAGGGAGCGCCATCTCCGGCTGCATCACCTGGATCCCGAGGGTTCAGAGCAAGGGCACGTACTCGGAGGGTGCCCAGAAGGAGAGTTGGGAAGAGTGGTGGGGCCGGTGGTGCTGGATCGAGGAGGCAGATCCGCTGGAGTTCTGCCGGGTCCATCAGAACCCGCCGGTTCGCCGCAAGGACTGGAGTGACGTTGACGCCGATGACAAGAAGCTCACGGTCGCCACCACCAGGATCCATCGCCTCACCTTGGCCTGGCTTACATTCGAGATGATTGGGGCTGAGTTCATTCGCTGCCGGATTGCCCCACTTCACAACAAGGGGAGGCCGGCCTAGGACTTCAGGAACGCGGCCGACGTCATGAGGCTCCGCCCCGTCCTGAAACACAATTTCACAGTGCTGCAGCACGCTCATCTTTGCCAGAGGCTCTTTCAACTTAAGGTCGACGAGGCTGGTGGGGTCGAGAGGACCGGCAAGGCCGCCAAGGTCGGTGGGTTCCTGTTTGGGTTGCCAGTAGGAGTGGTCCCGTTGAGAAACAACTCTCACCAGACCGCCAACATCGCCATGATGCTTGACTTCAACGCGCACGGGCTCGATCCAACCTGCGCGGAGCCGGAAGCGGGGCAGGTGCAGACCTTCTTCGACAACCTGTCGGAGAGGTATGTTCGCGACAAGCCACTGCTCATCCGCGACACCACTCAGGAAGAGCTGGCGTACATCGCCGCCAGGGCGGAGGACGCGGCCCTTGCTAAGGAGGCCGGCAGCGTCAGAACCATGGAGGACGAGGCCGACACGGCCGTAGAAGAGAAAGAGTTCACCGAGTGGGCGGGGTTTCCCGCGGGATCCAGCGACGCTTGTGCTGGGCGCCCCCCCCTTTTCGAAGACGTGGTCGAGGAGTTGGCTGAAGAGAAGACCGAAGCGGAGGACCCCCCGGCCCTAGAGAGAAAACGCGTCCTGTGGCGGGCTAGCTCCAGTGAGCCGGTCCGGCCCGGCAGGACCACGCAGCGGCAACAGGCCCAGGCGTAGCCCGCACGCGAGACGAGGGTTGCGACAACAAAGAAGGCCGTGGCCGCCACTTCTTCCTCACCCAAGCAGCGTAGGTGAAAGTGCAACTATCCCCGGGTGCTTTTGGTAATTCCTAACAACATATAGCTCATTGAGCTAACATTATTCCAAGATTAATATTTCAGGAAAAGCTCAATGAATGGCATGGCATGGATGAGGAAAGTGGATCCCTCAAAATTCTAAGGACAAAAAGTTTGGCTCAAGCTTCAAGATCAAGACTCTACATTTTATATTTTAGTGATCCAAGATCACATTGAGTCTATAGGAAAAGCCAATACTATCAAGGAGGGATGAGGTGTTGCTTAATGGCTTGCTTGCTCAAAGTGCTTAGTGATATGCTCCAAAACCCTCAACTACCTTCCCACATCCACATATGACCTAAACCAAAAGTCAAACTCGGCCCCACCGATTCTTTCTATCCGGCGCCACCGAGTTTCAAATTTCATAGCCACTGCCACAAACCCTAGAAATTCGGTTTCACCGATAGGGATCTCGGTCTCACCGAGATTGGATTGTAATCTCTTTGTTTCCCTTCGTAACGTTTTGGTCTTACCGAGATGAGCGATCGGTCCCACCGAGATTTCAATGTAAACTCTCTGTTTCCCTTTTGTAACATTTCGGTCTCACCGAGATGAGCGAATCGGTCCCACCGAGTTTACCTGACCAACTCTCTGGTTAGCTTATTACCAAAATCGGTCCCACCGAGTTTGTGTAATCGGTCACACCGAGATTACGTTATGCCCTAACCCTAACCATGTCGGTCCTACCGAGTTTCATCTCAGTCCCACCAAAAATCCTAACGGTCACTAGGTTTGCTGAATCGGTCCGACCGAGTTTAACCATTCGGTCCCACCGAGTTTGGCAAATTGTGTGTAACGGTTAGATTCTGTGTGGAGGCTATATATACCCCTCCACCCACTCTTCATTTGAGGAGAGAGCCATCAGAACATACCTACACTTCCAATACACATTTTCTGAGAGAGAACCACCTACACTTGTGTTGAGGTCAAGATATTCCATTCCAACCATATGAATCTTGATCTCTAGCCTTCCCAAGTTGCTTTCCACTCAAATCTTCTTTCCACCAAATCCAAATCCTGTGAGAGAGAGTTGAGTGTTGGGGAGACTATCATTTGAAGCACAAGAGCAAGGAGTTCATCATCAACACACCATTTGTTACTTCTTGGAGAGTGGTGGCTCCTAGATTGGCTAGGTGTCACTTGGGAGCCTTCGACAAGATTGTGGAGTTGAACCAAGGAGTTTGTAAGGGCAAGGGGATTGCCTACTTCGTGAAGATATACCGCTAGTGAGGCAAGTCCTTCGTGGGCGACGGCCATGATGGAATAGACAAGGTTGCTTCTTCATGGACCCTTCGTGGGTGGAGCCCTCCGTGGACTCGCGCAACCATTACCCTCCGTGGGTTGAAGTCTCCATCAACGTGGATGTACGATAGCACCACCTATCGGAACCATGACAAAAACATCCGTGTCTCCAATTGCGTTTGAATCCTCCAAACCCTTCCCTTTACATTCTTGCAAGTTGCATGCTTTACTTTCCGCTGCTCATATACTCTTTCGCATGCTTGCTTTAATTGTGTGGAGATTGCTTGACTTGTGCTAAGATAGCTAAAATCTGCCAAGAACTAAAATTGGGAAAAGGCTAGATTTTTATTTGGTCAAGTAGTCTAATCACCCCCCTCTAGACATACTTTCGATCCTACAAGTGGTTTCAGAGCTTTGGTCTCCATTTGCTTTGATTTCCATATCTTTTGGTGGTCATAGCCTTGGTTTCACAACCTAGGAGAGTATGGCATCTAGCGAGGGAAATTATCACCGTAGAGGTCCTTACTTTGATGGTACTAATTTTGCTAGTTGGATGCATAAGATGAAAATGCATATTCTTGGACATAACCCCGCCGTTTGGGCTATTGTGTGTGTTGGCTTGCAAGGTGAATTCTTTGATGGGAAAGAACCAAATCGTGAAGCTACCGCGGATGAGTTGAAGATGCTACAATACAACGCTCAAGCTTGTGATATCCTCTTCAACGGATTGTGCCCCGAAGAATTCAACAAAATCAGCCGTCTTGAGAATGCAAAGGAAATTTGGGATACTTTGATTGACATGCATGAAGGTACCGACTCCGTCAAGGAATCCAAGTTGGATGTGCTTCAAAGTCAACTTGACAAGTTCAAAATGAAGGATGGTGAAGGTGTCGCTGAAATGTACTCTAGGCTTGCTCTCATCACAAATGAGATTGCCGGCTTAGTAAGTGAAGAGATGACCGATAGATTCATCATTAAGAAGATTCTAAGAGCCTTGGATGGAAAATATGATACCGTGTGCGCATTGATCCAAATGATGCCAAATTACAAAGATCTCAAGCCAACGGAGGTGATTGGAAGAATTGTTGCTCATGAGATGTCACTTAAGGATAAAGAGGAACTTCACAACAAATCAAGTGGTGCCTACAAAGCCTCATGTGAAGCCCCCACATCATCGAGTGAGAAACAAACCTTCAATGAAGAATTGAGCTTAATGGTGAAGAACTTCAACAAGTTCTACAAGAGTAGGAGCAAAGAGAGAAGCTCCAAATCAAGGTCCTACAATGACAAAAGGTCTTCTAGTCGAGAGCGAAACTGCTACAATTGTGGAAGGCCCGGACACTATTCCAATGAGTGTACGGCCCCCTACAAGAGAAGAGAAGATTCTCCAAAGAGAAGAAGTAGAAGAGAAGAATCACCATCTAGAGAAAGAAGGAGTAGAGATGATCGTTATGAACGAAGAGCCTCACGGAGAAGCAATGATTCAGAAAGAAAGGACAAGTCATCAAGGAGCTACACAAAACGAAGACATCAAGCTCATGTTGGTGAATGGGTATCCGGCTCTGACTCCGACAACCACTCCGAGAGAAGCTATCACTCCGACTCCGAATATACTCAAGATGAAGGTGTTGCCGGTCTAGCACTTGTGACAACCAAGTCCCGTGACATATTTGATTCACCAAATGAATGAGTTGGAACATGCTTCATGGCTAAAGGCCCAAAAGGTATCACACCCTGAGTATGTTGATTTCAATAGTAATGAAGATGACTTGTTAGGTGATGATGATTTACTTGTTGACAACTCTAGTGATGAATACTATGATGAAACGTCAATTAATCATGCTAATCAAGATAAAACGAATGGCAATGATAAGGAGAAGATTGAGTCTCTATCTAAAGAACTAAACACTCTTAAGTTAGCTCATGAAACTATCTTAGGAGATCATCGAGAACTTTTAAGGACTCATGAGAAATTACGCTTTGAAAAGCTCAACCTTGATCAAGAGCATGAGTTCTTAAAAGCAATCAATGATGATCTTCGTAAGAAAAGTTCTTCTTACATTGCCAAGCGTTTACTCTTATCCACTTACATGCCTCAAGTCAAGTCTAGTAACAAGCACAAGAAAGATTCTTCCTCTAGTAGTAACAATAATCATGCTAAATCCAATATTGTTGCTTCTAGTAGTTCTCTTGATTCCACTAATGATTCTCTTAGCCAAGTTACACTTGAGCAAGAAAATAGCTTATTGAAGGGAATTATAGAGAAAGATGTTTACAAGAGCCTTGCCGGAAGTAAGTAATTCGAGGAAATTGTACGCAAGCAAGGAAGGCACCGGAAGAATCAAGGTGTTGGTTTTGAACGAAAGTTCAATGCCAATGGAGTTGAGTGGGAAGAAGATCAATACCCCAAGATGAAGTTTGTTCCTCAACAAGAGAAGTATGATCCTACTTCTTTCAAAGGGACACAAGCTCAAGATGATCTTCCACCACAAGATCACAAGCAAAAAGGCAAGGACAAGCTTCAAGAGGAAATTGATGCATTTGAAGAAGCTCCTAAGGCCTTGGTCAAGTGGGTTCCCAAGACTAATTCAAGTTCAACTTCATCAAGTACAACTATAACACCAAGGATTCCCATCAAGATGGTGTGGATCCCGAAGAAGAAGAACTAGAGAGTTCTTGAGGGTGACTCCGCCAACATACTTCACTCTTATCATCTTGGCAAGAACAAGTGCAATCAACTTCCACATCTCGCACTAGTTCAAGCAGTCACAAACCCTCTTGTTGGTAAGACAAGGGGCAAGGTAACCTAAAAGCTTTCATAGACATCATCTTGTGTGTGCATAACTCTATGTCTATGGATATCCTTGTTTGTTCCTTGTGAGACTAACCCGTGTAGGTATTGAAAGTGCAACTCACTCCAATGGATAGCTCCAAATGATCTACATCAACATTGAGCATCCACATCTTCAACATCTACATGAAGTCACCATCAACAAAACCCAAGGTTAGTTCATCCCTCTTAGGGGGGATCTCACATCTAGGGGTAGCTTTACTCTAAGAATTGAGCTAAAGCACCTCTAATGGTGTGAACACAACAATGCTTTATGTAAAAGTGGTAACCCCACTTGTGCTTAAATGATGAGTATGACCTATGATCAAATGTTCTCATTTGACTCCTAAGTCAATATACTCATATATAGATGACCTAGTCATCGCAAATTGTTTGATAGATGCTAGAATTGGTTGTGCATGCTTTGCCACATATTTCAATTGCCATTTTATTGTGTGAGCATGTTGATTGCATATTTTACTCATTCGAGGACATCCACTTGTTGTTTTGATTGATTGGTTTTCTTTTCTTTTGCCAAGTGGATGGACAAGAATGCCTAAGAACCCTCTCTAGCTATCTATGCTTTTCTCGTCTCAAACTCTATTCATGCTACATAACAAAATTTGATCAAGTCAGATTCGAACCACTCTGTGTAAGGAGCACTCGGAGTCCCCGATTCGTCATAGACTTAAACTTCCAAAACTTCTTTGTGTGTTTCGGTCTGACCGATTCATCCATTTCGGTCATACAGAGATCACTAAGTCGATCTAGGTTTTCAATCTCGGTGCAACCGATTTGAACTTTTCGGTCACACCGAGTTGCTGTAACCGTCAACAGTTATGCATCTTGGTGCCACCGAGTTGTTCCACTCGGTCACACCGACAGGGTCGGGCTATATATACTCACGGGCAAAATTTTGGAAATTTCTTCGAAACCCCTTCGCCCGCGCATAGCTCGCTCTGCCTCCTGGGTCTCCGGATCGTCCTCCTCGTCGCCAGCCACCTCTTGTCGCTGGTCTCTGCCGCCGTCAATGGAATTCTTCCCCGCCGTTGCTGCCGTAGCGAGTTCATCACCGAACTAGGGTATGGACTCGATCATAGTGCTATCCCCGTCCGATTCCTAGCACATTGTGTTCATTATGACTCTTCCCATGATTGAAACGCTTCTATCCAGTCAAAACACTCCATAGATTAGAGTTGAATCGAAAAATTAGGGTTAGGTTTCCGCCGAAACCATCTCAGACCCACCGGGTTGCAGAACTCAGTTCCACCGATTCGGCCAAGGCCATTGCACATGTGGTTCTTGGTCTGACCGAGAATTGCAAATCGGTGTGAACAAGTTCAGGACTTTGTGAAACCCTAGCAGTCTCGGTGCCACCGAACTGTGACTCGGTCTGACCGAGTTCACTAGTTTAGGTTCCAACAGCTGCTTCGGTATCACCGAGTTTGCAAATCAGTTGATCCAAAAGGCTTTCTGTGGAAAACTAAAACTAAGTTTTTGACTCATTCTTTTGCAAAAACCTTTGCATTTTGTGATGCTCATCCACTCTATCTCATCTATATCTATTCACAGGGGCTGCAGTTAGTGTTTGCAACATGTCTGACCAGAGTAACAGCCATAACAGGTCAGAGGAGCAGGTTCACCTGAGTGAGGGCACTAGTCCCTCTAGCAGTTCAGATGATGGTAGCAGGAGCACCCCAAGCAATTTGCCAAAGGCTGCCACTAGAGCAAGCAAGAAGAAAACATCAGTGTCTGAGGATGAAGACCATGTGGCGACTGAGGATGAGGCCACATCAAAGAAGAAAGTGGTTAAGAAGGAGTACAGCTCAGCTGCAGTTAAGCCAGGGATGAAGATCAAAAGGCCAGCAGGAAGACAACCCATGTCTAAGGCCAGAGCATCCACTCAAGCATCTTTGGAATCTGAACCCAAAGAGCCTGCTGCAGAAGGAAAGAAAAGGAAGGAAAGGGTCAAGAAGACCATGGCCAGAGTGATTGGAAAGGCTTCCATGATTGCAGAAGAAGAGGAAGAAGAGGTTGCTGCACCAGCACCTGAGGCACATAAGCTTATGGGTGATGCTATCAAGACAGGGGTTGCATCATCAAAGCCCAAAGAAGCACCCAACGCTGCCTCCAAGTCCAAGAATGCACCAAAGAGAAATACCAGAAACATACCAGCTGCTGAGAAGAACAAGGCCCCAGTGCTTGAGACTGTTTCTAAAGAAGAAGATGAAGAGCATGTTCTGAGAAAATTGAAGCAAAAAATTCCAGACCACAATGATGCTCATCCTGTGGCTGAGAACATGAAGATCAGGAGAGACTCAGGACTGCGGAAATGGAGAGAGACAGATCCATATGCTACCAGGAGAAGGACTGCTGTTGATTACATGTTCCACACAAAGGAACAGCAGGATTTCTATGAGACAATTTTGTTGGACAAGAAGCCTATAGTGTGTGATATGAGGTGGGTCAACTGGACCTACATGAAGGAAAATGAGGAACACTATCCTGGTGTGTTTGATAGCTTCCATGCTTGTGGAGTTGCAGACTTTGTTGGGCAGAAGCTCACAAAGTGGAATGAGGAGCTCATAATGCAATTCTACTCCACAGCACACTTCTATCTAGATGGCAGAATAGTTTGGATGTCTGAAGGTACGAGATACCAATCAACTATTGAGGAATGGGAAAATCTAATCAATGCCCCAAAGGAAAGTGAAGATGACTTGGATGTTTATGCCAAGAAAAAGATGGATCACAATTCTATGTCACAGATGTACAAGGAGATTCTTGAAGATGATCTTGAGACTTTCAAGTTTGGGTCAGTCCATTTTCTTCTGTCAGGACTGTCAACGATCAACTGGATCCTAAGGCACACTCTTTTGCCCAAGTCAGGTGACCACAACATGATCAGAGGACATGCAATTAACTTGCTACATATATTTGATGTGCCACAGAAGTTCAAGGTCATGAGCCTTATAGTTGAGACTATCAAGAGGACTGCAGCTGACCAGAAAAGAACTTGTGGATATGCCCACGGATTCAGGAGTTGATAAACTCAAAGATGGGCACAGGCAGATACTTGTTGGATAAGGAACACTTGCCTATCTATCCTGACTTCGAGGACAACCAAGTTGTGATGAATGAAGATGAACCCTCCTCAGTGCAAGCACAAGCAAAGAAGGAGAAGGCAAAGATGGAGAAGGCTGCCAAGATGCCAACTCAAGAGGAGGCATCTGAGTACTTTTTAAAAAGCAAGCAGGACCAGCTTGGTTACTTGATAGCATCATCTCTGAGGATTGAGAAGGGGCTGGCCACCCTAACTCAAAACCAGGAGAGCCTGGAAAGAATCATGGAACAAAAATTCTATGATTTAGATGTCAAAGTAACTGAGATTCAGTCTGTTGTGGAGCAGCTACAGGATGACATGCAGGAGAGGAAGGGCAGAACAACCACTGATGCATTTTCCAGAGTGCCTCGAGCTCAGAGATCATCTGTAATGCCTGTTCCAGACACTAGAGCCACTTTATCTGCACCAGCTACAACTTCAGTGCCACCAGCTCTAGCACCTACCCCATCAGCTCCGTCTACTTCGACTGAAGCCTTCGTCCTTGGAGTTCTCCGGACACCACCACCTGAAGACCAAGCCTGAGAGACGTTCTAGTGCTATGCATTTTCTATGAACTTTTTGGTAACTTGTTGCCAAAGGGGGAGAAAAATGTATAGATCATAGGCTTCGAGGGAGAGCGTTGCTTTTTATTCTCTCTTGCTTTGGTGGTTGAACTTTGTTTGTCTTTTGATTGCTTGAGATACTACGCTATTATCTATGAGACATTGATGATCATGTGGTTGATCATAAGCTACACTTATGCTTGTTAGATGATATTATCTTACTTATCGTTATATGATAATTCACTTTGCTTGGTGATGAGTGCATGTATTTAATTCTTATCATTTTGAGCGCTCCACCAAGATGTATGTGACATGGAAGAGTAACCCATGATCCTAACTCATTGTGCATTTGCAGTCCAAAGCAAATCTTAAGATATGCACAAATTTAGGGGGAGCTCTTGCTTTTCACATACTTCTCAAAGCGACGATATCTTCCACTCTTATTATCATTTGTCGAAGCTTTGATCTATATGTTGTCATCAGTTACCAAAAAGGGGGAGATTGAAAGTGCAACTATCCCCGGGTGGTTTTGGTAATTCCTAACAACATATAGCTCATTGAGCTAACATTATTCCAAGATTAATATTTCAGGAAAAGCTCAATGAATGGCATGGCATGGATGAGGAAAGTGGATCCCTCAAAATTCTAAGGACAAAAAGTTTGGCTCAAGCTTCAAGATCAAGACTCTACATTTTATATTTTAGTGATCCAAGATCACATTGAGTCTATAGGAAAAGTCGATACTATGAAGGAGGGATGAGGTGTTGCTTAATGGCTTGCTTGCTCAAAGTGCTTAGTGATATGCTCCAAAACCCTCAACTACCTTCCCACATCCACATATGACCTAAACCAAAAGTGAAACTCGGCCCCACCGATTCTTTCTATCCGGCGCCACCGAGTTTCAAATGTCATAGCCACTGCCACAAACCCTAGCAATTCGGTTTCACCGATAGGGATCTCGGTCTCACCGAGATGGGATTGTAATCTCTTTGTTTCCCTTCGTAAGTTTCGGTCTTACCGAGATGAGCGATCGGTCCCACCGAGATTGCAATGTAAACTCTCTGTTTCCCTTTTGTAACATTTCAGTCTCACCGAGATGAGCGAATCGGTCCCACCGAGTTTACCTGACCAACTCTCTGGTTAGCTTATTACCAAAATCGGTCCCACCGAGTTTGTGTAATCGGTCACACCGAGATTACGTTATTCCCTAACCCTAACCATATCGGTCCTACCAAGTTGCATCTCAGTCCCGCCGAAAATCCTAACGGTCACTAGGTTTGCTGAATCGGTCCGAACGAGTTTAACCATTCGGTCCCACCGAGTTTGGCAAATTGTGTGTAACGGTTAGATTCTGTGTGGAGGCTATATATACCCCTCCACCCACTCTTCATTCGAGGAGAGAGCCATCAGAACATACCTACACTTCCAATGCACATTTTCTGGGAGAGAACCACCTACACTTGTGTTGAGGTCAAGATATTCCATTCCAACCATATGAATCTTGATCTCTAGCCTTCCCAAGTTGCTTTCCACTCAAATCTTCTTTCCACCAAATCCAAATCCTGTGAGAGAGAGTTGAGTGTTGGGGAGACTATAATTTGAAGCACAAGAGCAAGGAGTTCATCATCAACACACCATTTGTTACTTCTTGGAGAGTGGTGTCTCCTAGATTGGCTATGTGTCACTTGGGAGCCTCTGACAAGATTGTGGAGTTGAACCAAGGAGTTTGTAAGGGCAAGGGGATCGCCTAATTCGTGAAGATCTACCGCTAGTGAGGCAAGTCCTTCTTGGGCGACGGCCATGATGGAATAGACAAGGTTGCTTCTTTGTGGACCCTTCGTGGGTGGAGCCCTCCATGGACTCGCGCAACCGTTACCCTCCGTGGGTTGAAGTCTCCATCAACATGGATGTACGATAGCACCACCTATCGGAACTACGACAAAAACATCCGTGTCTCCAATTGCATTTGAATCCTCCAAACCCTTCCCTTTACATTCTTGCAAGTTGCATGCTTTACTTTTCGCTGCTCATATACTATTTTGCATGCTTGCGTTAATTGTGTGGAGATTGCTTGACTTGTGCTAAGATAGCTAAAATCTGCCAAGAACTAAAATTGGGAAAAGGCTAGAGTTTTATTTGGTCAAGTAGTCTAATCACCCCCCCTCTAGACATACTTTCGATCCTACAGCAGGACGCCCTCGCCTTCCTCTCCCCCCGCGGACGCTGCCCCGGAGGTCGATTTCGACCTTGGGTCCTTCAGCCCGAAGAGGAAGAGGAGGCAAGCAGAGGAGGATGAGTAAGCATCTCACCCTTCATCATTTCTGATCCTCAGCTTGCGCCATCTTTCTTGGCTTCTTGTCTTTGTAGCGACACGGAGACCCTGGCCTAGAGGGCGGCGAAGAGGGCCAGGGCTTCGACGGGAGACAAGCCCCGAGCGAGCACGCCGCGCACACCGGAGCTGATGCTGATCAGCCCGGACAACAACCCTCGGCGCAACCCCCGCCTCAGCTCCCAGCGTGAGTTCATTACTCACTCCTCACTGATGGGCATTGGGGCGTGAGTCCTTGGTGCTGAACTTGTCGGGTTTGCAGGAGGAGAGCGGCAACATGAGGAGCCACTGAAGGCCACCTCGACTCGCCGCCCCCGGCAACCATGCCACCCAGAGGGGCATCCCCGACAAGGACACCTTCTGCCGAGCCTACGCACATAGTGGCAGAGGAGGAAGAGGAAAGCATGGGCATTGGCGGCTCCGTCTCGGCCATGAACGTTGGCGGGGAGGGAATCACTTCTTCTCAACCCGACACAGGTAAGTGGCTCGCCTCCTGTCTCTGCTTTCTTCATGTTCTTTGTTCTGAATTTTGATTTTAGCCCTGCTTCATCCTACCTTCTGGTTTCCAGACCCTCCCTCAATAGACCATGAGGACATCGATACTGTCATTGGGGAGGTCGCTGAGGACGCCGAAGCTAAGGCCGCCAAGATTGCGGCTGAGGAAGCCGCCAAGTCCGCCACCGAGGAGGCCAGCAAGGGGCCTGCCGGGGAGACCAGTGGGTCCTCTACCGGGGAGGCTGGCAAGGGGCCTGCCGGGGAGCCCGGCAAGGGGCCTGCCAGGGAGGCCGCCGAGGAGGAGGTGGCCAACGACCAACCTTCCTCCCCTGCAGCCCTCGCTCTGGGCAAGTACCTGAGGGTGGGCAACGACCTGTTCATCTGCCTCCCAGGGACGACGAGCACCAGAGCACCAGCCGAAGGGGAGGTGCTTGATGATGAGGTGCTCGCAACCGCCGGGCTCCAGGTTGTCGACTAACCGAGCACGAGCGACGATGATTCCCAGGAGGAGCAGCTTCTTCGGGCCATGACCGCCAACTTCCAGAAGGTCCAAGCACTCCACCGTGGCCGCCGGGACAAGGTGAAGTCCAAGATGGCGGCGGTGGACAAGGCGGAGGCGGATTTTGAGGAGCGCGTCGCCCAGACACAGATCTGGTTCATCGAGGCTCGGGAAGAGCTGAGGACTGCCCAGGGTGAGCTGGATGAGTGCAAGTGGGAGCTCATCCTGAAGCAGGTTGACATCAAGAAGGTCCAAGAGGCGGCGAAGGAGCAGGCCGCCAAGGATGAAGTCGCTCGGCAGCAGCAGCAAGCTCTGCTGGACAGCCAGGAGGAAGACCTCGTTGCACGTGAGCAAGCGCTTGCTGCCATGCTCCGCAGCAAGGACAAGGCGGTTGGGAAGATTGTTGCGCAGTGGACCCAGGAGCTGGAGCAGAAGCACAAGGACACACTCATTGCTCTGGCCCTGGACCACGCCGGCAAGGTGAAGGAGTTGGAGTTGGAGTTGGAGCGGGAGGAGCTGAAGAAGAAGGTCTCAGGGCTGACGGAAGAGAGGGACGCAGCCAACCGTTCTCTGGAGGATTCGCAGGTCACCGTCTCTGACCAGACCAAGCTGCTCTCCGAGGCCAACAGCTCCATTGGCGATCTGAAGCTGCAGCTGGGCGCTTTGGAGGGGGAGCTTTCAGAGGTCACGGCCTGGGAGGAGACCCAGATCAAATCCCTAGAGAGCGAGAAGCAACTGCGGAGCGATGACGCCGCCACCCATAAGGAATATGCAGGCAACATAAACCTCTGGATTAGTCGTCTTGCCGATGTTGCCAAGAGGCTCATTGCGCAGCTAGTAGTCATGGGTATGCCGGATGTCAGGTACTCCCAGGAGCCAAACGAGAGCCCCAACACCAGGATGACCTTGTTCTTTGAGGGCGTCCTTGACACTCTGGAATGGCTCTGCTCCAACCGAGCAACCTATCTGGCCAATGAGTCCCGGAGGCTTTGCCGGGGTGCCCTGAACAGGAACCCCAACATCAACTTCTCCGATGGGCTTGATAGCTTCCCGGAGGGCACGAACCTCACGGTGCTCGAAGAGCGCATCGAGCCCATCATCAGCTGCGTCGACGGAGTCCAGAGGGTGGAGGGACAGTGCCGGGACTAGCCACGTCGTGTCTCCTTACCGCCACGAGTTCATGCCCAAGACAATTTTTATCCTAAGTTAGAACTGCGGCAATCATTGATGTAATATAACTCAGCAGTACTTTGAAATGAAGTATGCTATCTTCCAGTTTGATCTTTCTTTGTGTGTACGCACCCTATGCCTAGTTGGACAGGTTTGCCCGTGCGAAAACCCATGTTGTCGCGCTTTGAGGAACGGATCCTTAGCAGCCTACCGGGGGGCGCTTGCTGCCGGGAAAATCACCTTGCCGTTCTCAGTGTAGCCGCCTGATCTGTTGAGCGGACTTGAAATGGAACAGGGGCGTTGCCAATAGCAGAAGGGTTCCCTTGCATGCATGTTTTCCATACAAGGGGCAAGATCTTTCGAGGAAGATAACCTTATAAAAAGGAAAATTTCTCAAAGTTTTGCGTGACCTAGATTTTTGTCGCCACGTGGATGGTTGTTGCGGCTACGGACAACAATGCCCCGCCTAGCCGTTGGCACCATAGCGGGGATGATCGGCGTTGCCTTCTTATCTTGAGCCATCGTGACGGAGGAGTCGATGAGTTGGCTTCAAAACCAGATTTTCACAGCTTGCTTCCCCTACCTGGCGCGTCAAAGATGTCGGGGAAAAAAACACCTATGGGATCACAGTGAATCCCTTCTACGGTTGGCAGGGCGTGGGGCTGTGCAAAGAGCGGGTTTAGAAGATCAACTCGGGGGAATTTTATCCAGGTTTGGGCCGCAAATGGTGCATAATACCCTAGTCCTACTTTGGTGTATATTTGGTGTTCTTGTGTTCTTGAACTAGCTGCGGTGCATGCCTAGCCCAAAAAGTCTGAATCCTTCCTCAGTACGCCTCGGTCCTCCTTCTATACGTCAATGGGTTGCCACAGTGGTAAACATGAGGTGGAAAGGATAAACAGTGTACAGGTTTATCTCCTGACATCCTAGGAAAACCACATTTAATGCGCCGCCTATGTGTCCTCTTGCTTTATCGAGGGCGACAAAGAGGCTCGTTCCGTCCGTCGCCGCCTCACCTCGCTTCGACGCGCGACTAGGCTGACGAGGCGTGCATCACCACGCTGGATGGTTGGCTGCTGTGCTGGTGCGGTGACAGAGTCTTCACAAAGATCTGCATGTCACCACGCAGGTGCTTGGCTGGTTGGCCTAGAAGCCGCATGCTGCCACGCAAGTGTGTGCCTAGTTGGTAGGCCGGTCGCCACGTCGGAATAGGCGCGGGGCAGTGAAGCTTTGGTAAGTGTGGGCATGGCTTTGGCTCCGTAGATTCCCCTGGCAAGGGTCTTGCCGGGATCTCCTGGGCATCCCCGGCAAGGATCTTGTCGGGGCGGGGTTGCGGGCGTCCTCGGCAAGGGTCTTGCCGGGGGTCTTCGGTCATTCCCGACGAGATCTTGCCGGGGGTCCTTGTCTTCTGGTTCTCATCTAGGCTTGCATGCCTTTTGTTCCCACAAAGATCTGCATGCCTCCATGCAGGCGCTCCCGAGCCTCGGTCTTGACATTTGTCGATGTCGTCATAACTCTCAGGCTCAAGGGTGGCGGTCTTGCTGGCGTTGGGAAAGTTGCTCTGGCTGGGCTCTTGCCGGGGCCATGTAGGCCGTCCTGGCAAGGGCTCTTGCCAGGGAAGCCCATCTTGTCTCTTCGCTCTTCATGCTTTCTGGCTTGGGTGCCGCCTCAGCAGCCTTGTATCTTTGCTCCCTCTGCCATACCGAGCCCAGCCGCAGGTGTGGCTACGACTGCCCATGCACAAGTAGAGGGGTACATAAGGGCCCCTACTTTTGTACGCCGACAATCGGCGAAAGGCATCCCCGCTCGTGCTACAGCCCCTACTCAACCCTAGAAAAGCGGAGGGTGTTGGGGGTGTGAAGGGGCCAAGCGGCGCGGTGTCGAGCATCACAGTGGGAAGGGGCCGCGCAGCGGTGAGCTGGCCGGCGGCAGGGCGTCGAGTGCCGCGGGGGAAAGAGGCCGTGCGGCGACGAGTAGGCGTGGCCGCGAGGCGTCAAGCGGTTGGCGAGAGGGGTGTGCAGGGTACGGGTTTCGAGGGGGAGATTAGCGAGGGGGAGGTCGAGCGATTGGCAAGAGGGGCGTGCGGGGTACGGGTTTCTCGTTAGCGAGGGGGAGATTAGCAAGGGGAAGATTTCGTTAACAAAAGTTTTCGTTAACAATGATTTTAGGATTTTAGATCGTTGATTAGACGGCTAATATGCTCAGTTGGATATGCCCTCTTGTGCTTTTATAGGGGTAGTTTATAACATGTTAATGAATGCTCACAATCATAAAAGATGTCCAAGATAGTGTATTTATATGTGAAACCTCTCTTTCTTCATTACTTCCTATTAATTGCAACAATGACCAATACTATGTATGTCATCCCTCAAAAAATTTCATGCACCATACTTCTTATATGTGAGGTCATCTGTTGTAGGGTGAAACCCTAGGTGAGATGTTTTCAAACATGGAGGGGAAAAAGCATGAACAACAAGAAAACAAGATAGGAATTCACTCAAACTGTCAGCGTTCTGGGAACGGGACCCCAGACTTTCCTACCTACGGCCCGATGCGTGGCTAAGCCGGTAGGCCGTACGACCCATCTTCATCAACAAGGCATTCAAGACCCTCACGAGGGGCCAAGCCTCATGAGGTGGACGACACAAAACCTCCTCTGGAGTGGCCTAGTCGGGCAGGCTCACGAGGAGTGGAGATATCAAGGCGAGGCAAACCTCATGAGGCTCTCGTGATGTGAGCCATGACGATCGACACCAGGCGGGCGCCAGGCGGGCGCTAGCGTGCGCAGCGTCCTTGTTTCCTCTTTGGTGCTAAGGAGACCTGCGCATGCGAGGAGTACAGAGGCATCAGGCAAAGGTTGCCATATCGGTGCAACAAGACCAGGACCAGAAGGATGGCAAGACGGAGGTCATCGTGGAGCCCAAGGCGGCGTCACCACCAGAGCCTTTCGCAGGCGGAGACCGCCTTTGTCAGGATAGCTTGTACTAGCTGTCCCCCTTCAAATTTGCCTGCCGTTGTTGGCTCCCTACGCACTCAATATTTGGGAAGAGGACTAGGGCCTCTATAAGTAGGACTAGCCACCACCATAGGCAAAAGAGGACCATTTTAGACCATCCAGAACCACACAAGTTAGTCAAGCATAAGAACACCTCAACCTCAGGAGGCTGTTCTTCCCATTGTATTGTTCATCATCAGCCCGGAGGCAATCCACCACCACCACACTGGAGTAGGGTATTACACCACAACGGTGGCCCGAACCAGTATAAATCTTGTGTCTTTCTATGTTGCGAATTCATCAAGTTCGTCGGCGAGATCTTAGCGAGCTAGGGCATAGATCGGTGGGAGGAAAAGACTTCACGTGCACCCCAGTGTTCGAACCTTAAGGGTTTGCAGGAACCCCACATCCGACATTTGGCGTGCCAGGTAGGGGTGCGCCTTAGCTTCCCCTCCGTCGATCTGCGCTTCGTCGCCACCGCGCTTCGCCCACATGGCAGGCGCCCTGCCGCCGACTCCGATGGTTAGCGTTGACAACGGGGCCAGGGGCTCCGAGCCCTGGACCACGCCCTGCGGCGGGTGCAGTGGCCGCCCAAGTTCAGGCCGGAGATGCCGCTGCGCTACCTGCTGTACGAGGAGGCCGTCCTTGAAGACGGGGGTGATGACAAGGTCATGGCCAACTGGCTTCCCATGGCCCTCGCCGGTGAGCCACGCGCCTGGCTCCTCAACCTTCCCGGATCCATGGTGGCATCTTGGGAGGAGCTCCGCGACCTCTTCACTGCTCGCTATGTGGTGCCGGCGCACCATGCAGTCGCAGCCCTGCTGGGCGGCTCTCAAGCACCACCGTCAGACTGCCACGCCAAGTCGTTCCTCCATCAGATCGGGGCCACCTCCAGGCGCCCAAGGGCTCCGCCGGGTTAGGCTGCGCCAGAGGCCGCCCTGACTGTCGGCTCAGAAGACCATCCCGACTCCACCGCCGCCTCCGGAATGCTCCCGATGCTCTGCACACCCACCATCTGCAACATGGCCGTCACCAAGACCCTCATCGACGGTGGTACTGGCCTCAACTTGCTCTCCGTGGAAGCCTTCAGCCTTCTCCACGTGCCACTCGAGCGGCTCAGCCTTAGTAAGCCCTTCTTGAGAGTGGTTGGTGGAGCTTCCCACTCCCTGGGACAGATCTGCCTCCCTGTCACCTTCGGCACACGCGACAGCTACCGCACCGAGCTGGTGGACTTCGACATCGCTTGCATCGGTCTCCCATACAACGACATCCTCGGGTACCCGGCTCTCGCGCAGTTCATGGCGGCGACTCACCCGGCTTACAACCTCATGAAGATGCCAGGGAGCAAGGGCGTCCTCACCATCAAGGGGGACACTAAGGAGGCCGTGACGGTGCTCAGGCTCGCCTTCAAGACCGCGGCAGGAGCACAACCCGCCGATGCCGGTGCCCCCGCAGCCAAGGAGGCCGCGCCCACCAAGAAGAAGTAGCTATTCACCCAAGAGAAGGAGGAAACCAAGCAGGTATCGGTCAGCGAGGACGGGTCTTCAGGAGCCACCTTTACCATAGGAGCCGGCCTTGACCCGGAACAAGAAGAAGCCCTGGTGAGGTTCTTGCGCGTGAACAAGGAGATATTCGCGTGGGAGCCCAATCAGCTGGTAGGGGTCCCGAGGGAGGTGATCCAGCATCATCTAAGGGCATGCCCCAACATCCGCCCCGTGAAGCAGTGAGCGAGACGGCAATCCACTGAGAAGCAGGCCTTCATTGTCCAAGAGACACACAAGCTGGAAAGCGGCAGGTGCCATCCGAGAGGTCCTATACCCCGAATGGCTGGCGAACCCTGTCGTAGTGCTGAAAAAGGCGGGAAGGAACAGATGTGCGTTGACTTCACCAATCTTAACAAAGCATGCCCCCAAGATCCGTTCCCACTCTCGCGCATTGACCAGATTGTCGACTCCACCGCCGAGTGTGACCTGTTGTGCTTCCTGGATGCGATCTCAGGGTATCATCAAATCAAGATGGCGATGGAAGATGTGGAAAAGACGGCCTTCCTGACACCATGTGGGGTGTACTGCTACACCAGCATGCCCTTCAGGCTGCGCAACGCGGGCGCGACCATTCAGCGGTTGACGCACATTGCTCTGGGGCGGCAGCTCGGGAGAAACACAGAGGCCTACGTCAATGACATAGTGGTCAAGTCTCACGAGGTGAGGACATTGATTCAAGACTTGAAGGAGACCTTCGAGAGCCTACGCCAAGTGAACTTGAGGCTCAACCCGGAGAAGTGTGTGTTCAGCGTCCCCTCTGGCAAGGTGCTGGGATTCTTCGTATCCCACAGAGGGATCGAGGCTAACCCAGAGAAGATCAAGGCCATCGAGGACATGAGCCCACCATAGACCCTCAAAGAGATGCAGAAGCTAGCTGGGCGGTTGACCACGTTAGGGCGTTTCATCTCCAAACTAGGAGAGCGCGCCTTACCTTTCTCCAAGCTCATGAAGAAGAAGGGCTCGTTCGATTGGAACCCGGAGGCCGACCGGGCCTTCCAAGACCTCAAGAAATACCTTACTAGCCCCCCGGTGAGGGTGGCACCGCGGCCCCTCGAACCTCTGGTACTCTACCTTGCTGCCACCCCATACTCCACTAGCATGGTGTTGGTGGCGGTTCGGGAGGAGCGCCAAGCCAAGGGCGCACCGCACCAAGCCAGGGATGAAGTGGCGCGGGGTCAGGAAGGTGCAACAAAGGCGTCAGCGGTGGAAGCCCAAGCTCAGCAGGGCGGCATCGCAGAAGCCCCCGAGGACAATCAGGTCTCAGGGATCCTCCCACCTCAGGATATTCCCAGATCTCCGCATGACCCGAGCCTCGACAGTGTGCCGGCCCTCGTCGAACACCCAGTGTACTTCATCAGCACTATACTACGGGACGCAAGGGCGCGCTACCCCATGCCCCAGAAACTCCTGCTCGCACTCTTGGTGGCCTCATGCAAACTTCGACACTACTTCCAGGGCCACCCCATCAAGGTCATATGAGCCTACCCATTGGAGAGGGTACTTAGGAGCCCTAACTCGCCCGGAAGGGTCGCTAAGTGGAACATCGAGCTGCAAGCATTGGAGTTGGAGTTCAACACTACCAGGGTCATCAAAGGGGCCGCACTCGCTGACTTTGTGGCAGAATGCATGGATGCCCCGATACTCGAGGAAGGAGAAGACCGGCCCACCTCCCTAGGAAGTGAGGCCATGGACGGCTGGGTCATGTATTTCGATGGCGCCTTCGCGCACCAGGGCGCGGGGGCTGGAGAGGTGCTCATCTCGCCCACCCAGGACAAGCTCTACTATGCCGTGCAGCTCTGCTTTCAGCACGGCGAGAAGGTCTCCAACAATATCGCAGAATACGAAGGCCTCATAGCTGGCCTGAAGGCTGTGGTAGCTCTAGGGGTGAAGCGCCTCACCGTCAGAGGCGACTCACAACTCCTCGTCAACTTCTCCAACATGGTGTACGAGACGAAGGACGAGCATATGGAGGCCTACCTAACGGAGGTGCGCAAGATGGAGGAATAGTTATCAGGCCTGGAGCTGCAGCATGTGCCCCGAGGCACCAACAAGGAGGCCGATGACATCGCCAGGAGAGCATCCAAGCGGCGAGCGGCTCTTCAAGCCATCAGCTGCGCCACCTCTTTCAAGCACGATTCAACCTCGGGAGGAGCTCCCCCAGCCTCCGGCCACAGGAGCTCGGCTGCTCTTGGCGCTCGCGCCCCAGGAGGAATGCTGGAAGAATTCAAGGAGTACTTAACGCACGGGACACTGCCGGAGAAGGAAGAGGAGGCGAAGCGTGTGGCCCGGCAAGCCATGGGATACTGTATCCAAGACAGCGAGTTATACAGGAAACGAACGAACGATATCACGTTGCGCTGCATATCCAGCGATCAAGGAAGGGAGTTGCTGATTGACATACACGGCCGGGACTGCGGACACCATTCGTCATCACGAACCCTTGTCGGCAAGGTGTTCCGCAGTGGATTCTATTGGCCTACAGCACTCAATGACGCAACCCAGCTGGTGAGATCCTGCGAGGCTTGCCAGTTCCACGCCAAGCAAATCCATCAGCCAGCTTAGGGTCTTCAAACTATCACACTCACATGGCCGTTCGCGGTCTAGGGGCTGGATATCATAGGCCCGTTCCCTCGGCGCCAGGGGGCTACCGCTGCCTCTACATCACCATCGACAAATTCACCAAGTGGGCGGAGGTGGAAGCCGCCCGTACCATCCCAGCCGGCTCTGCTGTCAAGTTCATCAAGGGCCTCGTAAGCCGCTTCGGGGTCCCCAACCGCATCATCACAGATAACAGTTCGCAGTTTACTAGCAACCTCTTCAAAACCTACTGTGCTAACCTTGGAACGCAGATCTTCTACGGTTCGGTGGCCCACCCCAGGAGTAATGGTCAGGCCGAACGTGCTAAGGCGGAGGTCCTGAGGGGCCACAAGACCAGGACCTTCAAGAAGAAGCTGGAGGCCTGCGGCAGGGGCTGGCACGATGAGCTCCAGTCTGTACTATGGTCCATCCGAACCACCGCCACCAAGCCAATTGGAGAGACTCCATTCTTCCTCGTCTACGGAGCTGAAGCGGTCCTTCCTCACGAGGTCAAGCATCGCTCCGCACGGGTCCTGGCATTCGACGAAACGCAGCAGGATGCCACGTGGGGGATGGACCTCGTGCTGGGGGAGGAATGTCGCCGCGAAGCTGCGCTACGGGCGGCGAGGTACCAGCAAGCATTGCGGCGATACCACTGCCGCAACGTTCACTCCAGGACACTCGAGACAGGCGACCTAGTCCTGAGGCGGGTCCTCTCCAGGGAAGGGTTGCATAATCTTTCACCAATGTGGGAGGGCCCATTTAAGGTCGTCCACATCTCTAGGCCTGGCGCCGTGCACTTGGAGACACAAGACGGGGTACCAATCCAAAATGCCTGGAACATCCAGCACCTCCGAAAGTTCTACCTGTGAAGCAAGGCCCAGAGCCTGTGAAGCAAGGCCCAGAGCCTATTAAGAAAGGCCCAGAGCATGTGAAGCAAGGCCCAGAGCCTGTGAAGCAAGGCCTAGACCCTGTTAAGAAAGGCCCAGAGCTTGTGAAGAAGGCCCAGTGCCTGTGAAGAATCGCCGCCCGTGACACTCTCACGTAATAATGAGTTGGGGCTGTACACGCCCCGGAGTCTCAGGAGTGCCAGCCTCAGGCCTTGGGGCTCCCGCCCACGCCTAGTGGCAGCACTTAGCTCCACGCTGGTGAGAAGACTTGAAGACTAGGTTAGATGCTGGACACAGCTTTTCATTTGCTTTCCGTAGTTGGCTTGCTTTTCCTTAATTGAAGTTTGCTTTTGGCGTTCCTTGCTGATCTAACCCCCTCACCTCTCACTGCATTTTTCCGGCTTGGGTTTGCTCGCGTTCTCTCTCTCGCATGCCTCGCGAGGGGGCTAGGCAGGTGCCCTCACGAGCATTTTTTTCTCCCTTCTCCGCCTTCTCGTGAGCCACCCTCATTCGAGCCCAAAAGCTGGCATGCTTTTCCTAGCCCGTGCCCCTCGGGTACCGCGACACAAAGCGCCAGGTCAGGGCCAGGGTGAACGGCAAATCTTTTAGCGCTCTTCCTAACGAGTTTTTGCAGTTCCCGAGCGAATGCAGGCCGCCGAGGCAAGATGGACACGAGGAAATGAGCGCCTCTTGAGGAAGAGGGCGTCCCGAATATACCAGGTTAAGTTACCTTCGCACGAAGTAACGACACAACACAGGAACAACACACGTAGTGCAACAACCGAGGAACTATAGTTCGATACACGCCCCCTGGGCCCATACTGGTTTCATTCTTGATGCAGGAAAAAGAGTAAAACAAAAGTAGCGTTGCAGCAGTCCATGGAGGCAGACCCCTAGCAGCACCCCGAGCCTAGCCGGATCCTTCTTCGCGCTTCACGGAGGCGCGGCGAAGAGATGACCCACTGCCGCCTTCAAAGCAGGTGCGGTGGCACGGCGGCTGGTCGTGGCCACTGCTACTAGAGCTGTCACCGGAGAAGAGCTGCCGTAGCTGGACAAGACATAGCCGCCCCCGAGGGCAGGCTCGCCCTCATCCTCGTCGCGACCGTCCCCGAGACCGAGCACCTCCTCACCATTGTTTGCCTCGGGGCAGTACCCGGCGCGGCAACCATCTTCCCCAAACACACTCACGTACAGGGTCGATCCACCATTGTACTTGAAGTGGAGGGCGCACCGCCTGCCCAAGCCACGCGCGCGGGCGAACGTCTACCAGCCGCGGGCCAGAGCTATGTTGCCCGCGGTGGAATTCGCGACTGCAACCCAAGACGCCTTGCTACAGAAACCATCCGCCTGTAGCTAGAGTCCACCTGGACCTAGGGCCGGCAGCTCGTTGGCGAAGAAGCGCGGAAGTGGGAGCCAGTTGCTGGCCGGATTCTCCAACCAGACGACAAACTCCGGCGACACTTCCATCATGTGGAAGCGCGGACGGGGGGGGGGGGGGCCAGCAGAGCACGCCTCCCCTCGTTCACTGACGGCCGCGTCCGCTCTTGGGCACCGGGGAGCTGGGTCCCTCGCGAGGGGCCTTTCCCTTCTCGGGGGCGGAGAAATTCCTTCGTGGCGCCATTGGTGGCACTGCAAGCAATGGAGCGAAGAAGAAGCGAGGAAGAGGTGGGCGACGGTGGCTCAGCCCCCTCCCCATTTAAAGCGAGGGAAGGCCAACTGGCGCCTCCCACGATCGCAGGTAGAGATGGTTTTCCTTGCATGCCGCAGAGACTTGTCGAGTCGTGAAGTTGCCGAGACAGCGTGGGGAAGCGGAGACGCCCACATCTGATCAACCGCCACGCGTCAAACGAGGCCACAGGCTTTTGGGGCCCACGGTGCTCCGTACTTGACCCTTGGCTTCGCTGTGAAGTCAAGCCCGAGCGCACCTTGGGCCCAGGGGCTACTGTCGGCGTTCTAGGAACGGGCCCCCCCAGACTTGCCTGCCTGCGGCCCGCTGCGTGGCTAAGCTGGCAGGCCGTACGGCCCATCTTCATCAACAAGGTATCCAAGACCCTCCCCATGGGCCAAGCCTCCTGAGGCGGACGACACAAGACCTCCTCTGGAGTGGCCTAGCCGGGCAGGCTCACGAGGAGCGGAGATGTCAAGGCGAGGCAAATCTCACGAGGCTCTCGTGACGTGAGCCATGACGATCGACACCAGGCGGGCTCCAGGCAGGCGCCAGCATGCGCAGCATCCTTGTTTCCTCTTTGGTGCTAAGGAGGCCTGCGCAGGCGAGGAGTACTGAGGCATCAGGCAAAGGTTGCCATACCGGTGCAACAAGACCAGGACCAGAAGGACGGCAAGACGGAGGTCATCGTGGAGCCCAAGGCGGCGTCACCACCAGAGCCTTTCGCAGGCGGAGACCGCCTTTGTCAGGATAGCTTGTACTAGATGTCCCCCTTCAAATTTGACTGCCATTGTTGGCTCCCTTCCCGCTCAATATTTGGGAAGAGGACCAGGACCTCTATAAGTAGGACTAGCCACCATCATAGGCAAAAGAGGACCATTTTAGACCATCCAGAACCACATAAGTTAGCCAAGCACAAGAACACCTCAACTTCAGGAGGCTGTTCTTCCCATTGTATTGTTCATCATCAGCCCTGGAGGCAATCCACCACCACCACCACACTGGAGTAGGGTATTACACCACAACGGTGGCCCGAACCAGTATAAATCTTGTGTCATTCTGTGTTGCGAGTTCGTCAAGTTCGTCCACGAGATCTTAGCGAGCTAGGGCGTAGATGTCGGATGTGGGGTTTCGGCAAACCCTTAAGGTTCGAACACTGGGGTGCGTGCGAAGTCTTTCCTTCCCACCAATCGATGCCCTAGCTCACTAAGATCTCGCGAACGAACTCGACGAACTCGCAACACAGAAAGACACAAGATTTATACTGGTTCGGGTCACCATTGTGGTGTAATACCCTAATCCAGTGTGGTGGTGGTGGATTGCCTCTAGGGCTGATGGTGAATAGTACAAAGGAAGAACAGCCTCCTGTGGTTGAGGTGTTCTTGAGCTCGGCGAGCTTGTGAGTGTGAGGATGGTCTGAATGATCCGTCCCCTACTAAGGTGGTGGCTAGTCCTATTTATATTAGCCCTGGTCCTCTTCCCAAATATTGAGCGGGAAGGGAGCCAACAATGGCGGGCTAATTCAAAGGGGGACAGCTAGTACAAGCTATCATGACAAAAGTGGTCTTCGCCTGCCAGAGGCTCTGGTGGTGACGCTGTCTTGCGCTCCACGATGACCTCCGTCTTGCCGTCCACCCGGTCTTGCTCTCGTTGCACCAATATAGCAACATTTACCTGATGCCTCGGTACTCTTTGCCTGCGCTGGCCTCCTTAGCAACAAAGAGGAAACAAGGACGCTGTGCGCGCTGGCACCTGCGTGGCGCCCGCCTAGTGCCGTGCGTTATGGCTCATGTCACGAGGGTCTCGTGAGGTTTTCCCCGCCTTGATATCTCCGCTCCTCGTGAGCCTGCCTAGCTAGGATACTCCCAAGCAGGTCTTGCGTCGTCCGCCTCGCGAGGCTTGGACCCTCGCGAGGGTCTTGGATGCTTTGTTGGTGAAGATGGGCCGTACGGCCTGCTGACTCAGCCAAGCCGCGGGCCACAGGCAGGCAAGTCTTGGGACCCCCGTTCCCAGGACGCCGATAGTAGCCCCCCGGCCGAAGGTGCGCTCGGGCTTGGTTTCGCGGCGAAGCCAAGGGCCAAGTTCAGAGCACCACGGGCCCCAAAATCCTGCGGCCTCGATTGACGTGTGGTGGATGATTGGACATGGGCGTCTCCGCTTCCCCACGCTGCCCTTGAATCCGGCTGGCTATGCAGCCCCGCCTCTTACACAGTTATTCTTCTTCCTCCACGCCCGGCTCTTCCAATCTCCCTGCTTCCTCGATGCCCTGCTCCACCTTCTCAGTCCAACCTGTGCTCTGCCCCTTCACCGCCATGGCACTGAAACAAACAAACAAGGGGAAGAAACCTCTGTCCTCGCCGGCTGCGCCTCCATCCTTCAAGCCGGTGCTCGGCCGGCCTCTGGTGCTCAACGATGAGGCCATGGACAAGGTGCGCCCCTTGCTCGCCTCTAGTTTTAATGAGTGGGGAGAGACGCCGGCTTGGCCCACGTCCCGCAATAGCATGGCTCCAGCAGTTACCGAGGTCCCGATCTTCATTTATGCCCTCTGGGCTGGCCTGCTTCGTCCCTTCTCCGCCTTCTTCAACGCGGTGCTCGAGCACTATCAGATTCACATGCTCCATCTCAATCCTTGGGCCGTGACCCTTCTCACCGTCTTTGCCTTCACGTGCGAGGCCATGGTGGGCATCGCCCTTTCCATGGCACTCCTCCTCCACTTCTTCTCGTTGCATCTCACCGGTCCCCGGCAGAACTCAGGGTGTGCGGATTTCCAGGTCGTGGCTGCAACGGCAGGCATGGGGATCGACTTCGAGCTCCCTTCATCCATGAGCGAGTTCCGTACGCGATGAGTGTTTGTTGACGCAGGCGTGCTCAACCCTCTGCTCCAAGCTTCGGTGGGGCCTGGTATTCCAAACTCCAGCTGGGGTCATCAGAAGCTCACGAGCCCCTGCCTTGCTCCTGTCTGGGCCATGCTGAGGTGGTTGAAGGACCTTGGCGTGACTACGCCCATGGTGGTGAGGGAGTTCGTCAGGCGTCGAGTTGCTCCTCTCCAGCGCCACTCTCGCCCTATGTGGGACTTGCTCAGCAGACAGGACAACATGAGGTTTCAGGAGGAGGGGCTTTCTCTTGCTGCGCGGCAGACAGTGCTCACGGTCCTGTCAGGTGTCCCTCTGCCAGACGAGATGCCCAGGAACAACTGCATGTTGTAACGCTGCAAGAACAAAACCACATTTTCCGCGAACATGCCTTCCTTTGATGAGTGGGGGCTGGCCCAGTCAGCTTGGTGGGGCCTCGCAAGAACCCGGTCATCGTGGTCCCCTTCTTCACCGCCGGTGCCGGGCTCTCCCAAGGTGACGATGCAGGGGAGCGAGCCGCGACGGGGACCGGCGGCTCGGGTGCTGAGGAGCACATGTCGTGTGGTGATCCAGGGGCGTCGTCCTCGGGAGCCTGCGACCCCCCTCCTGAGGCGTCGGTTCCCGAGGAGATGCGACATGCGGCTCCCGAGGCTGAGGCTCCTAGAGCCTTGGGAGGTCGCAGTGGGAAGGAGCTGGGCTGTTCGGCTTAGCCGGGCTCCCCTGAGGCCATCCTTCTTGGGTTTTCTTCAGCTCCGCTGCACACCGACCGTCACGTCTAGCGCTTCGGTCGCCTTTGTGTGGACTTCGAGGAGCTCCGCAAGAGGAAGGGTTCTCCGAGCGGCCGCGGTATCTTTGGGCTGTTGAAGCGACGAAAGTACATCACCGTCAACGAGTAAGTATCTTATCTTGGTGATATTCTATGTGCCGCCTTCCTTTCCTGACGACGGTCCCCTTAGGACCCCTTCTGCTAAGGCCGTGAAATCTCCAGAGAAGCAGCTCCCTCTCGTCCCGTCGCACCCGCCAAGCTCCAGCGCTATAGGCTCAGGCGCTGCCCACGGCATGGGGTCAGCCATGGGAGTTGGTCCGTCATCAAGGCGCCCCGAGCTTGCGCCTTCGCCGTCCTTTCTTCGCGGCCTTGCTCGGAGCGCAGCAGGCGTGCCAAGGGCTCCTCCCCTGGTCACGGTCGGCGGCTGGCTGGCCTCGATCCTGGGGTCTTCTTCAAGCAGCAGGCATTGTTTGGTTCGGGCCCCTCGCGAGGGTCGGCTGGTGCCTGGGACCATGCCAGCCCCCAACTGGGAGGTGGCGCTCCACTTGATGCTCCACCCGCAGCCCCCGAGGTGGAGGATGAGGTGGGTCGAGCATTCGAGCTCGAGCGCGGGCGTAGCGTAGTCCGCCACGAGCTCTTCCAGGAGGCGATGGGCGCGATGAATTGCCTTGGTGAAGAGCTTGCTGGTGTCGACTCGTGTCTTGAGGCTGAAGGTCTTCGGTTTGTGGAGGAGCGGCGCGAGCTGCGAGTGGCTATCAACCTTGGTCGCTATCAGCGCGACCTCGAGAACGCGAAGGCCGACGCGTCTCTCAAGATTGCCAATGAGGCCCACTCGCGAGCTTTGGAAGAAGCTCACGAGGCCGATTGCCGCCGCGAGGCTGCGGAGGAGCGCACGTGGGAGCTTCAGGCTTGGAGCGCGTCCCTTGAGCAGTAGGTAGAGGCGCGCGAGGCCACTCTTGCATCGCTGAGGGGGACACCTACGGAGGAAGAGGAGGTCCGGCAGTGCGAGGAGGCGCTGTCCCTAGAAGCCATGGAGCGCAGCCTCGAGCTCGAGCAACTGGAGATGAGGGAGCATCAAGTCACTCAAGCAGAAGATGCCATCTAGGCCCGCGAGGCCGGAGTCGAGGAGGATATCAATCGTCGGGTGGCCGAGGTTCGTGCAGTTCTGGAGGGCAGGTACGACTTGACGCTGCAGCTCGCCGGGCTGGAGGGTGCGGGCAGGGCCGCCGCCCTCAGTCCCAGGTTGGACGAGGCCGAGAGGCGTGTGGAGGCCACAACCGCCGCCCTGGTTACGGCGCAGGCGGACTTGGCCTCTGCCCGCGCCGAGCTGCTTTCCCTCCAGAGGCGAGTTGACGACGCCGAGGCCGTCGCTCGGCAAAACAGGGAGGAAGTGCTCCAGCGCCGAACGCTGGAGCGCGAGCATGCCCCTATGCTTCAAGACCTTCGGAACAGGGCTAACACCGACTTGGGTTACATCTACGACGAGAACGCCCCGACCCCTCACTCGAACGACTACACCAGCCACATGATCTTCTTCACCGAGGTGGTGACGCGCCTGGAGGCTCAATCTGCCAGAGCTCGGCAGCTTGTGGAAGAGAGGGGTCATGGCCTGCTTCAGCGCGCCTTCTCCCGTGTCTTCAGTCATCTTTTGAATGTCGACCCCAACTTTGACTTTGACGCCGCCATTACCCCCGTACCCACGGCCGTCCGGGGCAACCTGGCGCGTTGGGTAGAGGACCATGTCGACGCGTTGGTCAGGGCCTTCACCTTGGAGGATGACATGGTGGTGGTCGTCGCGGATGAAGGTGACGTGGTCGATGACGGCGACGGGGGCGTTGCCGACAGTGACGGGGGCGTCGCCGACGGTGGCGGCGATTCCGACGAAGATGATGAAGACGCGAGTGGTGTGTCCGCGGGTGATGTAACTGTCGGCATTCTGGGAACGGGGTCCCCAGACTTGCCTGCCTGCGGCCTGCGGCGTGGCTCAAAGGGGGGCCCAGCACGGCCCATCTTCATCAACACAGACCCAAGACCCTCACGAGGGGCCAAGCCTCGCGGGGCGGACGACACATAGCTTCCTCAGGCACGGCCTCATCAGGCTGGCTCGCGAGGAGGCGGAGAGATCAAGGCGGGGTACCTCACGAGGTGCCCGTGACGCAAGCCATGACGACCAAGGGTGCCAGGCGGATGCCAGCCCGCGCAGTGTCCTCCTTTCCTCTTTGGTGCAAAGGGAGCAAGCACAGGCGAGAGCATCAAGCAAAGGCACCCGTTTCGGTGCAATGAGACCAAGACCAATCCAACGGCAGGGAGGAAGTCATTGTGGAGCCCAAGCCAGTGTCACCACCAGAGCCTTTGGCAGGCGAGGACCAACTTTAGTCAGGATAAGTGTACCAGATGTTCCCCTTCAAAATGGCCAATTGTTGGCGCCCTTCCCGCTCAATATTTGGGAAGAGGCCCAGGGCCTTTGCCAATAAATAGGACTAGCCACCCCCAGGGGAGATGGGAATCAAGAAGGGAGAATCTAGAAGCCAAGAGAGAAACTAGCTAAGAGGAAAATCGGAGAGAGAATTGAGAAGAGAGAGAGAGAGAAGGGTGACTGAGCTCCTCCTAGCAGTTCATCCCCCCAGCCAAGAACAGACCGTCGTGAGGCTGTTCTTCCTTGTATTGCTCATCATCATTAGCCCAAGAGGCAATCCACCACACCACACACTGG
This sequence comes from Triticum urartu, assembly GCF_003073215.2. Taxonomy (NCBI): domain Eukaryota; kingdom Viridiplantae; phylum Streptophyta; class Magnoliopsida; order Poales; family Poaceae; genus Triticum; species Triticum urartu. Next base: position 204,460,647 of record NC_053026.1, on the reverse strand, counting down.
AGTAGGGTATTACACCACAACGATGGCCCGAACCAGTATAAACCATGTGTCTCTTGTGCTGTTCTTTCCATAGCTTAGATCTTAGCGAGGCGGAGGGGTGCAGGTAGGTAGAAGGAGAAATCTCCGCGCGCACCCTAGTGTTCGAACCTCAAGGGTCTGCCGGAACCCGAAATCCGACATTTGGCGCGCCAGGTAGGGGTGCGCCGGAATTCGTCTTCCACCACCCCGTTCTCCTCCGACCATCGCGTCCATGTCTAACGCTCGTCGGGCCCGCGCCGAGCGTGGGGCCGCTCTCGCTTCCCGCATCGCCCAGACGGCTCCTGTCGGCGGGCGTCCTCGTCGTTCCCCGTCACCTGCCGTCAACGCTGCCACCGGCCCAGCGGGGGACGAGCAGCAAGCGTCGTCTTAGCATCCGTCCGTGCGGCAAGACGGTCGCACCGCTACTCCCTCGCTCACCCCAGCTGGTTGTTCGTCCCGCGCGCTCCGTGCACCCATGGAGGCTCGAGCTGCGCTCATCGCGGCAAACGAGCTCCTACGCTACCGTCCCGTCGACGACGTCTATGAAGAATGGCTCGACCGCGTCGCCGAGCTCGTCCGCGCCGCAGGGGGCTCTCCTGCGCCGTCCGTTCCGCTGCACCGCACCCCGCCCGCGCGGGCGACGAAGCTCCGGCGGCGCCCCAGCCGCCTCCTCCTCGAGAAGGCACCATGGCTCCAAGGCGCGTGGCCCCTGGGCGGAACCCGCTCCGTCAGGTGCCAGCGCGGCAAGAGCAGAGCTGCCAAGAAGTCCCTCGCCCGCAAGAAGCTGCCCGGGCGCTCCCTGCTCCAGCACGTCGCGACCATGCTCCTGCTCCCGCACGTCAAGACCCCGTGCTGCTCCCAGCTGCAGCGCGTGGGGACATGCAAGACCAAGCTCTCCGTCACCCAAGGCCTCCCGTGGCCACAGCAGGCTGCCGTGCCTTCACCATCGAGCTACGCAGCGTCGCGTGGCCCGGCAAGTTCAAGCCAGACCTGCCTCCTCGTTACGACGGCACGGCCGACCCTGCGAAGTTCCTCCAGCTCGATGAGCTGGGCATCGAAGCTGCCAACGGAGACGAGAAGGTTATGGCGAACTGGTTTCCCATGGCGCTCAAGGACGGGGCCCGTACCCGGCTCCTGAACCTGGCTCCAGGCACGATCTCCTCCTGGGACGAGATGCGCCCCCGCTTCATCGCCAACTTCCAAGGTACTCGCGACCGGCCACCCGCCATGAGCGACATGCGCCGCATCAAGCAACAACCCGGAGAGACCCTGCAGAAGTACATCCAACGCTTCAACAACGCACGCCTCAAGATTCGCAAGGTGACCGAGGAGGCCATCATCTCAGCCTTCTCCAACGGCGTGCGTGATGTCAAGATGAAGGAGGAGCTAGCGATGCATGAAGACCTGTGCACTTCCTTGGAGCTGTTCAACTTGGCAACCAAGTGCGCCAGGGCTGAGGAAGGGCGTCTCTCCCTCCTCGAGCTACCTGCCGCAAACCCAGAAGAGAAGAAGCCCAAGGCCAAGGATGTGAAGTGCAAGGGGGCTGCCGTGCTCGCGGCAGAACCAGACACCAAGCGGGGCAGAGATCAGCCCGAATCTTCCAAGGGCAATTGGTACTGTGTGTACCACGATCTCCACACCCACAACACCAACGAATGTCAAGAGCTCCGAGCCGTGCGAGAAGGGAGGATTGGCCGTCGCCCCGACCGCGGTGACCGGGGCTACGGTTGAGGAGGAGGAAGGAACGCAGGACGCTGGGAACACCGCTGCCCACGCCAAGGGTGGCGCGATATCCCTCGCGAGGATCGCTGGCAAGACCCGCCTCGCGAGGGAGACTGGAGGGATCAGCCTCGCGAGGATCGCCCACAAGGCAACGCAGGCCTCCCTCCGCTGCCGCTGCAGCCAAGGAGAAACGAGGACCGCCATCAGGACGAGGGGGCTGGGGGTTTCCAGGAGCCGCGCGCGATCGCCTGCATCCTGGGCAGGGCTCAAGCCCCAGCCTCTCAACGCATCTTCAAGCAGTTCGCCCGCGAAGTGAATGCAGTCCCCCCAAGCTCGAAGCCACGAGCCGTCTCAGGTGGTCGGCGTGCACCATCACGTTCAGCTCAGCAGATCAGCTCAAGTGTGCGGCTACAGCCGGAGTCCTCCCAATGCTTTGTTCCCCAATCATCAGCAACATGGTGGTCACCAAGACCCTCATCGATGGCGGGGCAGGACTCAATGTCCTGTCCGTGGAAACATTCAACAATCTCCAAGTGCCCTACAGCCAGCTTCAGCCAACCAAGCCTTTTTCCGGAGTCACCGACAGCTCCACGGTCCTGATTGGGCAGGTCCGCCTCCCTGTTACCTTCGGGGCACGCGACAACTACCACACCGAGCTCATCGACTTCGACGTCGCTCACATTCACCTGCCGTACAACGCCATCCTTGGGTACCCAACGCTGGCCAAGTTCATGGGTGTAACTCACCATGGCTACAACGTCCTCAAAATGCCAGGAAGTGGCGGAGTCATCACGGTGCCCTATGAAGAGAAGGACACGGTGTGTTCGCTGGAATGAGCCTTTCAGGCCACATCACTAGAAGACCCGGATGGCGGAAGCAGGAGGCTTCCCGAGACCGCCCCCAAGAAGAAGAAGACATCGTCCGGCCCGGCCCCTCAGGAGGCAGGCCCCTCAGGGCCCGTGCCTGCCCAATGGGAACCTCCTTCCATCGCATAGGAAAGCGCGCCCGGCGCCCTCCTCAGGCAGGGCTCGGGGGCTCTCCCCTGGAGGGCAACCGACTTGGCTAAGGTCACGAGGGAGGCGCTTGGGCACCACATGGAGGCGTGTTTCGAAGCATGTTTCCCTCAAGAAGGAGTAAGGCATGGAGAGCTAGACCCTGAGGAGTTCGTCAGCAAGGCCATTCAGGAGCTACATGAGTCAAGAGTCATGAAAGGCGGCGGCCGCCTACCAGCTGTGGCTCCCCATCCAGGCGAGGTTGGTGGGCTGCGCGTCTGCATCGACATACCAGGGCTCAATCGAGTCGCCTCTCTAGAGCGCCTCTGGCCCTCGCGAGTGGGGCGCTGCGGAGGTCCACCCCACAGCTACGTTCGCATGCCTTACGGCTTGCCCAATGTGGCTGCCATGTACCAGTGCCTCATGAGGGGTATCATGGAGGCTCAAGAGGCTAGGCGTTCCACAGCCCTGGCGGAGATGGAGATGGTCCGCGAGGAGCCACCAGCGCCTCCGGAGCCTCCCGAGGCCCCTGGGCCTGGGGGCTCGTGAGGATCGGCTTCCGCAGCCCACCAAGTCTGGTACACCAACACTCCTTCGTCCTCAACATCATCAGGTGACATCTTTCAAGTTTCATTTCCAGCTGGGAGCGCCCCCCTGGGCTGCATTATTCCCAGGCCACGTGGGTCCGTCCCTGCGGCATGTATCCCTTTTATTTCATGTTGTTAGCTTACTTTGTTGGGGTCGCCCCACGGGCTGCATCATCCCCAAGTCGCTCGGGCCTGACCTAGTGATGTCCGTCTTCCCAGCATCTATTTGAATGAATCCACTCCTTCGCGGCTAATGTGTTTGACCTAGTTGCCCGCTCAACTGACGCCAACTGACGGAGCTGCTCCCAAACGGCACGACGCTTGTGCATGGGTCCGTCCCTGCAACGCCGACAAACCTGAGTGGCTGAGCTCTGGCCGCGGCAGCCCCGCATGGCGCCACCTCGTCAAGCCTTCAGTGCCTCATCGCCCCTCGGAAGCAACCAACGGCTGACTGTCAATTGTCATGGCAACCCCTCATTCTTTCTATGATATGCCTACAGGATCTCCTAAAGGAGTTGCGTCAGGCGAGGCCCTTGCGGTGTCTCCTTCACTCTCATCCGTGTGAACCGCTTGCACGTTAAAGGGGGGTGCCTGAGCATCGCGACTCAGGGCTCCTACTGGCTCTCCAGCCCACACCATCTGGCCTTGTCCACGGCATCGTGACCTGGCATACCAGCAACGGCTGAGACTCGCTCGAGGGCCGGGACCCGAGGATGTAGAGCATAAAGGGCAACAAAGGCGAGAGGGGAGGGACACGCGAGGACCTCGCCAAGCAACCTCACGCCTGCCGATGCATGGACCCAGCGAGACACCAAAGAGCAGCCCCTGATTCTCGAGATAAGTCACCACCCGGAAGCACCAGCTACCATGGCACCATCCCCGCACCTAATGCAATCCCGTGTTAGCGACGCCGCTCTCCTTTCTCACAGAACGATGGCTGCTTGAGCGCCAAAGGGGACCTCCTGAGCATCACGACTCAGGGGCTCTTACCGGACCCCGGGTCGCTCACCTCCTGGCCTTGACCACGGCATCGCGACCTGGCATACCAGCGACGGCTGAAGCCGCCTTGGGACTGGGACCTGTCGGCGCAGAGCACCAAGCCCTCGTGAGGTTCGAAAGGGAGAACTGAGCTAAGACGGAATGAGCAACTCGCACAATTCCACGACAAGGGTTATATTAACAAAACAGGATCACAGGCACCTTACAAGCCCCCACGGGACGCGTCTTTGATTCCTCGCAGGGAACAGATCCTAAAAGGACGCTAACTACACGTGCCCCTGCAAAAGACGCCATCATCAATAGTGGGCCATCAAGCACCGGCGCCAACCCCATCCAGATCAGAGTCGGCGACGGCCTGACGAGCCCGCCCTGCTCCAGGAGCGGCGCCGGCTCGGGGGCTCGTAGCTGTCGTCGCTCGTCTCCGGAGTCGCGAAGAGCTCGCCAGAGTCGCTGGAACCTCCGCCGCCTCCGCCGCCTGAGGAGCCGCCAAGGGAGCGGTCGACGGGCCCAGTCCTCGCCGTAGCAGGGTCCCGACCACCTCTCCCGGGGCAGCACTCTAGCCGGCGCCCATTCGCATCGAAGACCTTGAAGAACATCACCGAAGCACCATCGTACTCCAAGTGGATCGCGAAGGCGCCTCTTGTCCTGCAAACCCGGGCGATTCGCTCCGGCCTCGAGTCATGAAGACCTCGCCCGGGGCAACGACCGCGACCTCTGCCTCGGTCACGAGGGTGCTGCAGCCGACGTGCTGCAGCCAAAGCTCCAGGAGTTCTCCCTGCGGGATGATGGAGGCGAAGAAGGGAGGAAGGCGAATCCAAGACTGAGGAGGCATGGCGGCGTGGAGCACGAACTCTTGGGAGGAGCCCTCGGTGTGGACCCCAGGGGGGATGACCCACACCTTCGTGACCCATCAGCGCCGACGGCGGCGCCGCCCGTGGCGATCAGGATCGACTCCTTCAGAGCCCTCGATGTGGGCGTACAAGGGAAGCGGGAACCCCGGCGCTGGCCGCTCGCACCAGGGCCTCGACACCATCTGATGGGCCCCCTCGTCCCGGCCGCGGAGGGTGAGCCATTTCTTCGGCGGGAGCGGGTCTAGTTCCTCTAGGGGAGCCTTTCCCTTCTCTGCCGTCGAGAACCGGCGGATCGGAGTCATCGCAGCAAGACGGAGCAAGGACCGGGAAGAAGGAGAAGCAAGAAGGGATGGACTCGAAGGGCGCGCGCCGTTCCGTACTTATGGCCGGCGAAGGCCAACCGCCGACCTCCACGATCGCAGGTAATCATGACCCGCTTTGCATGCAGGGACTTGTCCAATCCGTGTAGTTGCCGAGGCGCCGTGGGGAAGTGGAGACGCCCACGTCCAATCAACCGCTACGCGGCACCCAAGGCCACAGGCTGTTAGGGCACGCGGCGCTTCGCCCTTGCCCTTTCGCCTCCCTGCATGGCCATGTCTGGGCGCGCCTTGGGCCCGGGGGCTACTGTCGGCGTTCTGGGAACGGGGGTCCCCAGACTTGCCTGCCTGCGGCCTGCGGCGTGGCTCAAAGGGGGGCCCAGCACGACCCATCTTCATCAACACAGACCCAAGACCCTCGCGAGGGGCCAAGCCTCGCGGGGCAGACGACACGGAGCTTCCTCAGGCACGGCCTCATCAGGCTAGCTTGCGAGGAGGAGGAGAGATCAAGGCGGGGTACCTCACGAGGTGCCCGTGACGCAAGCCATGACGACCAAGGGTGCCAGGCGGGCGCCAGCCCGCGCAGTGTCCTCCTTTCCTCTTTGGTGCAAAGAGAGCAAGCGCAGGCGAGAGCATCAAGAAAAGGCACCCGTTTCGGTGCAACGAGACCAATACCAGTCCAACGGCAGGGAGGAAGTCATTGTGAAGCCCAAGCCAGCGTCACCACCAGAGCCTTTGGCAGGCGAGGACCAACTTTAGTCAGGATAAGTGTACCAGATGTTCCCCTTCAAAATGGCCAATTGTTGGCGCCCTTCCCGCTCAATATTTGGGAAGAGGCCCAGGGCCTTTGCCAATAAATAGGACTAGCCACCCCCAGGGGAGATGGGAATCAAGAAGGGAGAATCTAGAAGCCAAGAGAGAAACTAGCTAAGAGGAAAATCGGAGAGAGAATCGAGAAGAGAGAGAGAGAGAGAAGGGTGACTGAGCTCCTCCTAGCAGTTCATCCCCTAGCCAAGAATAGACCCTCGCGAGGCTGTTCTTCCTCGTATTGCTCATCATCATCAGCCCAAGAGGCAATCCACCACACCACACACTGGAGTAGGGTATTACACCACAACAGTGGCCCGAACCAGTATAAACCCCGTGTCTCTTGTGTTGTTCTTTCCATAGCTTAGATCTTAGCAAGGCGGAGGGGTGCAGGTAGGTAGAAGGCGAAATCTCCGCGCGCACCCTAGTGTTTGAACCTCAAGGGTCTGCCGGAACCCGAAATCCGACAGTAGCGAGTGGTATCTGGCTGATCCCATGTTCGCCTGTTCTTTCATCCTGCACGCAAAAGTCGGGCGTGGCCCTTGGAAGACTTGTAAGAGCATTTTGAGAGGGGGAGCCCCTCGTGTAAGCAAATTGCATTTTTTTCTTTCCTATGCAATGTGGGTATGTGTCTTTGTGAGCTCATGAAGTTGGGGGTGAGCTCCCCGATGTGGTTTACCTTAGTCGGCGCCAGCTTACGGCTGGGTCATGAGGCGATGAGTTCCTGAGAATCCTGCGGTGCTTATCGCTCCGTTTGAGGGGGGGCCGTAAGAGGTGAGCACCTGGCGCGGTGTTAACGCGTGCTTTGCGCGGTCTGGCTCGCGAGGAGCTTTGCAAGGAAAAGGCGATGGACAAGAGTCCCAAACCAAACGAGATCCAGAAGGCAAGAAACGGCTCGAACGAGAAAAGGCACCCCCCGCGCGCATCGATAAAAATTCAGCTTCAACTTAAGTCCAGATCGAGAAAGCAAAGCCACAGAAAGAGAGATCCAGATCAAAAGGCCGCGTCTGGCACCTAGTCTAGTCTTCATGTCTTCAAGTCTTCTCACCAGTGCGGAGCTAAGTGCTTCCACTAGGCGTGGGAGGGAGCCCCAGGGCCTGAGGCCAGCACTCCTAAGACTCCGGGGCGTGTACAGCCCCAACTCATTATTACGTGAGAGTGTCACGGGCGGAGAGCTTCACAGGCACCGGGCCTTCTTCATAGGTAGTGGCCTTGCTTCATATCGCCAGTCGAGGGCCCTGCCTTGCGCCACCCTCGACCTCCTTTGGGCCGACTGGTCACCAGGACCACACAAAGGAGGGAAAGGGGACGCCAGCGGTTCCCTCGGCGACCACTGGTCCTCTACCGGGGGAAGGGTTGTGGAGGCCACCCCGACAGAGGGCCTACCTCCAGGTGTCCCCTGGTTTCGCGTGCCTTGGGGAGGGGCCTTGCTCCTGGCTTCCTCCCGGCGGCCTCCAGCGTGTCTCCCTTGTCAGAATGAGCACCGCCGTGCCTGGGTCGTCGATCGATGCTGCAACCCGATTCATCTGCAGCCCATGGTTAGCATAAGCTTGTTCCTGAGAGATTAGCGGTACACTGTAGTTGCCGTTGTCGGCGCGGTCGTTGTGGTTCTCCGTTGGTTCTTGGAAGGCTTCGACTCCTAGCGCCCCCTCTCCCCAAGCTTATCCAATGAACGAGCTTGGGTCGTCCTCTGGTGCGTACCCTTGGTCCATCATGCGGGGCACGTAGGCTTCCGGGGCCGTCACCCCGAACACCTCGCCGTGGTGCCCCACAATCCATGTTGCTCGGCCCATGGTGGTGCCCTGGGGATGACAGCACGACATCCGGCTGGGACCGTGGGGAGCGACGCTTGTGCCCATGCCTGCCGCGTGCGGCATGGGGGAGTTGGAGACCCCTACGCCGCTGGCCGTGATGATGTTGATGAAGCCCCCGGGCGTAGTTGATGGCGCACGGATGTGGTGATGTTCGCCACGCGCCCCTGTGGTGGCCTGGGGAGGAAGTCGATAGCATAAGGGTGGTGCTCCTGACGCCGCTGCATCCAGCAGCTCAGCAACACGCTCCAGCAGTGTGTCCTGACCGCTTTCCATCAGTCTGCACCGCAGCAGCTCCCTTGCCACGGTGAGCGCTGCCCGCATGTTTGCTTGCTCCCATCATGAGTATGGTGCCGTTGCTGCGGCATGGCTCGCCGCTCTTGCGGCGGCCCGTACCTGCTGTGGGGTGAGGGTGGACGACGCCTGGCCGTGCTGCCCGCGCCCGGCAGAGTTTGGCGGCGCCCGTGCCACCTGGAGTGCAGGGTCGAGACCTTCATGGGCAGGCGGCGCTGCCCGGGCTGGCCAGGCTGCCTAGCGGTCAGAGCCGGCCCTTGATTCGTCGGACATCGTGGTTGAGGAGCATCGACGAGCCGGCTGGTGGAGGAGGAGCTCCGGCGCACCCCTACCCGGCGCGCCAAATGTCGGATGTGGGGTTCCGGCAAACCCTTAAGGTTCGAACACTGGGGTGCGCGCGAAGTCTTTCCTTCCCACCAATCGACGCCCTATCTCACTAAGATCTCGTGGACGAACTCGACGAACTCGCAACACAGAAAGACAAAAGATTTATACTGGTTTGGGCCACCGTTGTGGTGTAATACCCTACTCCAGTGTGGTGGTGGTGGATTGCCTCTAGGGCTGATGGTGAACAGTACAAAGGAAGAACAGCCTCCTGAGGTTCAGGTGTTCTTGAGCTCGGTGAGCTTGTGAGTGTGAGGATGGTCTGAACGATCCGTCCCTACTAAGGTGGTGGCTAGTCCTATTTAAATTGGCCCTGGTCCTCTTCCCAAATATCGAGCGGGAAGGGAGCCAACAATGGCGGGCTAATTCAAAGGGGGACAACTAGTACAAGCTATCCTGACAAAAGTGGTCTTCGCCTGCCAAAGGCTCTGGTGGTGACACCGTCTTGGGCTCCACGATGACCTCCGTCTTGTCGTCCTCCTGGTCTTGGTCTCGTTGCACCAATATATAAACCTTTCCCTAATGCCTCCGTACTCTTCGCATGCGCTGGCCTCCTTAGCACCAAAGAGGAAACAAGGATGCTATGCGCTGGCGCCTGCCTGGCGCCCGCCTGGTGCCGTGCGTCATGGCTCATGTCACGAGGGTCTCGTGAGGTTTGCCCCGCCTTGATATCTCCGCTCCTCGTGAGCCTTCCTAGCTAGGCTACTCCCGAGGAGGTGTTGCGTCGTCCGCCTCACGAGGCTTGGACCCTTGCAAGGGTCTTGGATGCTTTGTTGGTGAAGATGGGCCGTACGGCCTACTGGCTTAGCCACGCCGCGGGCCGCAGGCAGGCAAGTCTGGGGACCCCCGTTCCGAGGACACCAACAGTAGATCGGTGGGAGGAAAAGACTTCGCACGCACCCCAGTGTTCGAACATTAAGGGTTTGCCGGAACCCCACATTCGACACAAACAAAACTCAATAACACATCCACTAGAATAGCAAACACATGAGATCCACAAGTATACAAGAATAATCCAAGAAAACAAGCACAAAGGTAAGGTTCTTCCCACTCCTAAGGAGGTGAGATCTTGATGATAGTCTTCTCCAAAGAGGAGGTCTTGGATCTACTCCTTGGAGGTCTTGATCTCCAAGAGGAGGGGAAATATGTGCGAACCTCTCTCAATGTCTATCCAATACATTGCCAACCCTAAACATGACCCTAGGTATGAAATATATATGTATGTGGGAGAGGGGGACGAAGAGGAGGCCCAAACAACAGCTCTTGGCTGACCATCCTGATGGGCCCATGCGTACGGGGTAAGTTGGGCCCGTGCGTGAAAAGACCGATAAGAGGGGTCTAGAGGGGGGTGATTAGACCCTTAACAAGCAAAAGTAACAGTTTTTAGATTGAAGTGAAGGGATGGGATTGAAGTGTGCAAACGCAATGAAGACACGAAGATTTTTGGCGTGGTTCCAATAGGTGGTGCTATCATACATCCACGTTGATGGAAACTTCAACCCATGAAAGGTAAGAGTTGCGCGAGTCCACAAAGGGCTCTACCCACGAAGGGTACATGAAGAAGCAACCTTGTCTATCCCACCATGGCCATCACCCACAAAGGACTTGCCTCACTCGGGTAGATCTTCATGAAGTAGGCGATCTCCATACGCTTACAAACCTCTTGGTTCAACTCCACAACCTGACGGAGGCTCCCAAGCGACACCTGACCAATCTAGGAGACACCACTCTCCAAAAGGTAATAGATGGTGTGTTGATGATGAACTCCTTGCTCTTGTGCTTCACATGATATTCTGCTAGGCACTCAACTCTCTCTCTCACAGATTTGGATATGGTGGAAAGATGATTTGAGTGGAAAGCGACTTGGGGAAGGCTAGAGATCAAGATTCTTGTGGTTGGATTGGAATGTCTTGGTCTCAACACATGAGTAGGTAGTTCTCTCTCAGAAAATGAGTAGTGGAAGTGCAAGCACGTTCTGATGGCTCTCTCACATATGGCGAAGAGGGTGGAGGGGTATATAGCCTCCACACAAAATCTAACCATTACACACATTTGACCAATCTCGGTGAGATCGAATAGTACAACTCGGTGGGACCGATGTGCTAGGTCTTAGGGCAAACCTCATCTTGGTGGCGCCGATTGCATCAACTCGGTGAGACCGAAGTGAAGCAACCGGGAAACAGAGAATTGGTCATGCCATCTCGGTGAGACCGATTGCTATTTCGGTGAGACCAAAATAATTGCAACTGATAACAGGGAGTTGGCAAGGCCATCTCGGTGTGACCGAACTGTTAGGGTTTCTGGCTATGGCTATGTCAAATGAACTCGGTGGCGCCAGATAGAAAGAATCGGTGGGGCCGAGTTGGAGTTTAGGGTTTTGACATATTTGAATGGATAAAGTGGTTGAGGGTTTTGGAGCAATATCACTAAGCATTTGAGCAAGCAGGCCATTAAGCAACACCTCATCCCCTTTTAATCATATTGGCTTTCCTATGGACTCAATGTGATCTTGGATCACTAAAATAGAAATGAAGAGTCCTGAGCTTTAGCCAATGCATGTCCTTAGCACCTTGAAGGGGTTCTATTTACTCTTGTCCTTTCCACACCATTGTTGAACTTGTCTGAAATACACTAGATAAAAACATCAGTCCAACAAGAGATATGTTGACATTAATTAATGTTGGTGCAATGATAGGCCCCTTGTGTTTTGGAGTTTGTTGACATAAACAGTATGGGATTTATGTGTTTGCTAGTGCGCATAGAGTAACAGGTCCCTGAGATGTCAAGGATTTTGATGCAAACGACGAATACAATCTCCCTGCTCTGCAGCGAAGGTTATCACCGAAGATGATGTGAACAAGAGTGACCCCTAAAAATTGCTGAAGTTCAAGCAATTGGTTTAGTGTTTGTTTGAATAAAATGACTGTGTTCGAGGAAGAATGAAGATGGAGTGAAGACATAGCATTTATTTCATTCTTCTTCTTCTTCTTCTTCTTCTTTCATTGAGTCATAGGACCATTGTACTATTAAGAGGGTGTAGCGTTCAAAACTTTGATTCTCTGATGCTAAACCCAAATCCTATGAAAGTTGTGAGAGAAATCTCTTTGTGTTCCGAGCAAATACTTGCCAGCAAGAGACCGTGATCTTCTTCGCTGCGAGAGAATTGTCTTAGAACGAGGAGTTAGCATTACTTGTTCCTCAAGTAATGTTACCGTTGCTCCAAAATCTAGCCATTGCAAACATGTCGGTTGGTCATTGGATGGACCGCGTGTCCAAAATGGTCATTTCACATCTAGGAAGGCTGCGTCTATAAATAGCCACCCCACATCGGCTTTGTCCGGTGGCTGCTCCATTTGATTATGAGAAGATTGTTGAGCAACCCACTCTCCAAGCGATTCAAGTTTAAAATCCACTGAGATAAAAACCCCTAGAGACGAAGAATTAGATCATGGTTAGCATCACTCGAATCTAAGTCTAGTATGCTCCGCCTATTACTCTTGAGAGCTGCAGACTCTCTAGACGGTTAGGTGTCAATTTCTTCAGAGACCAAGAGTGATTGTGGTTCTCGAAGAAGAAGTCTGTAAAGGTTCAGAGATCGCCTTCAAGTATCTACCACGAGTAATCGCCATCGGCTGACGAATCGATTGACGAGGAGAATAGGGTGAAGAGAGTTCATCTTTCGTCTTAAGTCGCAGCCCCTCCAACCAGACATAGTCCTTGTGCAGAAGGACGAACTGGTCGAACAAATTCCCTTTTGCCATCGAGCGGCACTGGTTATCTCTATTACTCATGTTTTCATTCGATATGTTTTCCATCATGTGATTTGTTTTGATGCATGCTTAGTTTCCTTTAGGTACTTAGTTTTAGCTCGTTGTAGTTTGGTTTTCATTTGTTTCCGTTGATTGGTTTTGAGAGTTTTGAGTTTTCCAAAGAAAATTTAAAACTCCCATTCACCCCCTCTAGTAGGCATACTTCGTTCCTTCAATTGGTATCAGAGCAAGGTACTCCTTGACTTTGCTCATTCTAGGCTAACGGCTTTGGAGTTTAAGTATGTCTTTAGTGAGCTACAAATCACACCTCAAGATTCCCATCTTCGATGGGATGGACTATCCCTTCTGGAAGGAGAAGATGAAGACCCGTCACCGCAAAATAGATCATGATATGTGGAATGTGGTGCAAGTTGGGTTCACCGTTGCTATACCTCAAGTCCCAACTGACGAGGAGAAGAAAATCATTTAGATGGATGCTCAAGCCAAAGATGAAATTGGTGGCCATCTCTCTTGGGCACAATTTCTTCAATATCGCTAGTGTGAAACTACGAAGGATTTGTGGGATGTCCTTGAGAAGATCACTGAAGGAGTTTCAACTCAGAAGGAAGCTCGAATCCATATTCTTCGTGCGAAATTCAATCGCTTCAAGCACATAGGAAATGAAAGCCATCAACAAACCTTTGACCGTCTTAGTGACATAGCAAACGAGCTTCAAGGTCTCGGCGCCAAAGACATCACTGACCATGAAGTTGTGAAGAAACTGCTCCGGCCACTTTACATTTCACTTGACACCATTGTCCTGATTATTCGTGAGCGTTATGACTTCAAAACTCTCAACTCTGCTGATGTCATGGAAAGACTAAACACTCACGAGGAACAAGAAGAATAGAAAAGATATCTCTATGTCTTCATTCATTGCAAAAATCAAGCTCTCAAGGTTGTGGCTGATTCTTCCTCCGATGGAAATGCTGAATAAGATTCAGATTTCCCAGATAGGCTCAGCAAGGATCTAGCACTGATCACCAAAAGATTCCAGCGACTCAACAGAAAGAGTCAGTTCCGGAAGAAAGGTTCAAGCAACTCTGGCGGTTCAAAATCTTCATCAAAACCTGCTGGAGAATAGACCTGTTTCAACTTCAAAAAGCCTGGACACTTCATTTCGGACTGCCCTCTATGGGAAGCTGAAATTCATGCTAGTGGGAGATATGATTCTAGCAACTATCGAAGCAAAAGCAAGAGCAGGAACAATGACTTCGATGATGAGAAGAAAACGAAGAAATTCTTCAAGAAGGACAGCTCCACCTCAAAATCTTTGTTAAGATCTTCTTCAAGGAATCCTCCTAAGTCCTCCTCCAACTACAAGAATAACTCTCACAAGGCCAAGGCATACATCGACAAGGAAATGGACTCAAAAGAAGAAGAATCCTCAGACTTAGAAGAAGCTATTGATTCCGATGAGGATTCCGACTCTCGCATGGCAGGCATAGCATATGCGTCATCCCCTACAACAAACTTCTTAGGGAACCCGTCAAGCAATGAAGAAACTCCTGCCTACTACTTAATGGCCAAGGCCTTGAAAGAAAATGTATCCTCCAAACATCACAAGGTTCACTCCAGTGATCAATATTCTTTTGATGAGGATGACCATGCTAAGTTGATCAAAATTGCCAATATTCGACAAAACCGTCTTGAGAAAATTGAGTAAACCCTCAAGAAGTCTGAAGGGTTGTTGGTTGAGGAGATGGAGAAAAATCAGTTGTTGGCCGAAGAGTATTCCACTCTACAGTCACTAATGGAAGAACTGTCAAATCGTCTTGATTTTCTCTCGACCGACCATGAAAGATTGACCTATGATTACCTGAAAAGGAAACAGGAACTCGAGGCGCTGAGAGAGGCTCATGAGGATTTGGTCAAGGAAAATTTTGTTCTCACTCAACAGCTTAAGGAGAAACCTGAAGTGTTTGTTCCACCCTGCTTAAAATGCCTTGAACAAACCAATGTTGGTACAAATGTTGAATCTTCTGTGAGTGCTAACCCCTCGATCGAGGAAAATGGTTCTGTTTCTGATGGAAATGCTATGTTGAAGGATCTTCTTCAGATAGGAATGTTCAAATCTCTCAAAGGGCACTAAACCCTTTGTGACGTTCTGAAGAAATCTATTGTTCACAAAAATCCCAGGAAGGAAGGTATTGGTTTCGAAAGAAAACTGAACGAAAATGGTTCATACCGGGAACCTCATCGATATCCTTGCACCATGTGGGTACATAGAAAGAGCAAAACACTCGATCCAGCATTACTTTCGGGATATAACTCTCCCATACATGATTATACTGATGATGATTCTCTGGACAACTATAAGTTGTTCAAGAATCAACATGGTGATGTTGTTGCTCTCTTTGTTGGACCAAACAGTAGAAAAGGCCCCTTAAAGAGAGCTATTTGGTTGCTTAAGAAAACTGTTGATGCTTTGTGTCGGCGTTCTGGGATCGGGGGCACCCAGACCTGCCTGCCTGCGGCCCAGCGCGTGACTTCATTGACGGCCCAGTGCGGCCCAGCTCCAAGCCGACGTGGGCAAGACCCTCGCGAGGGCCCCTGGCCTCGCGTGGCGGGCGACGTCAAGACCTCCCGAGGAGAGGCTCCCCGAGCCTGCCTCTAGAGGAGCAAAGATCTTTATGTAGGTACCTAGCCTGACGAGGCTCGCGGTGACGTGAGGCATGACGACCAAGGCCAGGCGGGTACGAGCGGGCGCAGTCCAGGACAGTTTCCTATTTTGTGCTAAGAAGGCAAGGACGTATGCACGTTCCCAAGGGATCCCCCAAAGGTTTCCATTCTGGTGCAACAAGACCAAGACCACTAGCTCGCCAGGACAAATGTCATCGTCGAGCCCACCACTTCATCACAACCAAAAAATTTGCAGGCGAAGACCACCTTTCGCCAGGATAATATGTACTACTGTCTCCCTTCAAAATTGGCCACTGTGGTATTCCTTCTCGCCTAATCTATGAGGGAAGAGAACCGGGCCTAGTATAAGTATAAGCTAGTCTCGACCATAGAGAGGATCGAATCCTTCGGCCATTGAGCTCTCCTGAGGCAGCTCGCACACTGTACTAGTTCATCCTCAACCCCTTCGTGAGGCCAATCAACCACAAAGTAGGAGTAGGGTTTTACACTACAAGGTGGCCCGAACCTGGGTAAATCTCTATGTTCATCTCTTCCCCCACTCGCGTGAGCTCATGGGACCAAGCCATAGAGCAATGAGCTAGAGGCAGCAGCTAGGTTAGATCTTCGCACAGGCCCCTGAGTTCGAACGTTGGTTGGGTCCACGGAGCCCTGATTCTGATATTTGGCGCGCCAAGTAGGGGCATGTCGAAATCCTATGTCCGGCTGCACTTTGCCTCTGCTTCATCGCTCCCATGGCTGACGACCGCTGAGTTCACGCAGAACGCCGGGCTGGCCGTATCGCCCAGACGGCGCCTGTGGGCAGCGATGTTCCTCGCCGCTCCGCTCCACCCGTAGCTAATGCTACAACTATCCCTACTGCTCATGAGCAGTAGGATCCTTTGTTGCAACCCTCCGTGCGGCGTGATGGACGCACCGCCACTCCTTCCCCCACTCCCGCCATAGTGTTGTCCACCCACGCGTGTCGCGGGTGTTAGGACCCCGATCCTAAGTCACACCGATCTAGCATGTAACACATCATATCACTTTGCGGCCTCACGCAAGGTATTCCCACGGGTGCCACCTTACCTGGCCCAGGACCATTTGCGCCTTTTGGCTCACGTATATGATAATGTCGCTAGCATCCATATGACAGAGAACCCGGGCCGACATGACTAGTCATGAATCCAAAGTGGCACTAACTTACAGGGACATGCATACATGACCCAACAACGAACGTGTCGGTCATCAACGTATGAACCCAAGTCGTAGCAAGTTACAAGGACTTCATGGAACAACGCGTGACATTTCCCCGAAGGGACAGACACAAGAATGAAGAAGGACACATGATGGCGAGCCTAAGTGTTCTGGAGTAGTAGCAAGCTACCATGGCTCAGTGGAAGCACTAGGAGACATTTCCCCATAAGAGAGGCTACCAAGAATAAACAACTAGGTTGTTGGATCCCACACATACCAAGCATTTCAATAACATACACACAATATGCTCGATATGTGCAAATACAAGATGGCATCACAACAAAACTCTATGACTCTAAGTATTTATTCATTAGGCTCCGAGGAGCCAGATATTAAAAACATGGGTCCGATGACCTAGCATTCAATTCATACAAACAATAAGCACATGTGGAAGCTTAACTTGTATGAATACAGACAACTACAAATGAAAAAGGCTAAGAAGCTTGACTATCTACAAGAGCCAGCCGAGGGCACAATATCGTAGCTGAGGTAACAAGCTAAATGTCGGAGTCCATGCAGAACTACTAGTGAGACTGAAGTCTCTCTGCAAAACATAAATTAAGCAAACGCGAGTACAAATGTACCCAACAAGACTTACATGAGAACTAGCTACATATGCATCAGTATCAACAAAGGGGTGGTGGAGTTTAACTGCAGCAAGCCAACTTTGACTCAATGGCTATCCTGAACTACAACCGCAAGTAACTCTTCTGAGGTGGCGCACACGAGTCCACATATTCACCAATCAATACACCACTATGGATCCGCTCCCGTCTCACTACGAAAACGCCATCCATAGCACTCACACTTATCTTGCGCATTTTAGAGTATCCACTTTCTCTTGTCTATGAACTGTATAGGCAACCCAGAAGTCCTTTATCACGGACGCGGCTATTCCAATAGATCATTAATAACCCTATAGGGGTGTAGTTCTTCACACATGTTTCCACTACTTAGCGTATGCCCACGACATGTGCTCGGCAGACTTCAAGCGAAAGCAGACGTGGGTGTAGACCACGACCTGACTAACCACACAAGTCCCTAGTCCAGGTTTATCGCCTATTCAGGTTCCATCCGCAGGGAGTCCGACCGAGGTTTCCACTACGACCCCGAACGATGTGGGTAGGGTTCCAAGGCACCAAACGGGCGTCCCAGTACACTGTGCCATGTGCCTACCGCATCACAGCCCACCCCTCGGGTCAGCACTGCGCACGGCCTCCAGCATACTACAAACACCAGAAACTACTTGCAACTCCTAGACAGAGGACAGGGGGATTAATAAGTTGAGCGGGGTCATATTTCTGTGCCCAACGTGTGGTAGTAGCTGTTCATGGATCATAAACACAGAACTCAGTTCCTGAGGACGACTTTAATGAGACAACCGACCATGTACTCCCACATGGCCTCTCACCTCTACCTTGACCAAATTGTGTTCACACACTTAGCTATCAGCAGTAGGACACGTTCACCACATTCCAATTCATCCCCGATGAATCAGACCTGACTCAACTCTAAGCAGTAGCAGGCATGACAAAAAAGCATGAATGAGTAGGCACATCAGGGCTCAAACAACTCCTAATCATGCTAGTGGGTTTCATCTCTTTACTGTGGCAATGACAGGTCATGCCGAGGAAAGGGGTTCAACTACCGCAGCATGTAATAGTTGATTCATTGTTGTCCTAATGCAGTAAAAGAGAGCAGGAGCGAGAGAGCGGGATTGTATAAGAATGAACAAGTGGGTTTTGCTTGCCTGGCACTTCTGACGATAGTATAGCTCTTCATCGGTGTCATCGAACACATCATCGGAACAATGTCTACTAAGAGGGGACAAACACCGGCAACAGAGAAAGAACACAATTAATGCAATGTAACAATATGATGCATGATCATGACATGGCAACATGCTGTGATTTGAGCTACTCCAACTAGCAGCAATTTAAATGGAGTTGGTTTGAACACAAGATTCAAATTCAAACTCCATATGTTAATGTTCATATGCCATTTATATGATTTGTCTTAAACAGCAGCCATAAGTTGTTCTAACATGCATGAAAATGGTACATATGGAAAGATTGGATTTTTCTGATCATTTTTCAGATATAATTTATTTCATTTGGTGTTATGGTTTAATTTGTATGAATTTTTGAAGTTCAAATCATTTTCTCAGTTTTTCTGGTTATTTAGAATTAAACAAAATCCAGTAAATGATTTACTGCGTCAGCATGACATTAAGCTGACGTCAGTGGTCAACGGAGCGGCCCAGGTCAAACTGACAAGTGGGTCCCGCGGTGATTTACTAACTAAACTATCCTGGTTTAATTAGCAGGGCCGGGCCCGCGTGTCAGTGACCTAGGGAGGTCAAATCCCGGTCAACCGGGGTCAAACTCATCGGAGTTGACCCACAGGTCATCGCCGATGAAGCTCGAGACGGCAGAGGGGCTTGGGGTTTGCCCACAGATGACCAAATTGACTGCGGTTTGGTCCTATGCGTAGCTGGGGCTCGTGCGCGTCCAGCAGAGCCTTTAGCTCACCCCGGGGAGGATCCAAACGACGGCGGCGGCGACGTAGGCGGCGGCCAGAGTTCGGGCGCACTCGGGAACGAGGCTATGGTGGCCGTGGCGTTTTGTGCTTGGCTCCCACGGCACCTTCGAGGCACGGCGGGCACGTGGGTGAGCTCGGTTGGAGGCTAGGGTGACCATGGCCACGGCAGCGAGGAGCTCAGGCGGTGGTGTGATTCGGTCAAACAACGGCTACAATGAGAAGCTGAGCACGGGAGCGGGGGAAAGAGGCAGAGGAGCTAACAGCGAGGCCGGCGGAGGTCTCAGCAGCTCGGGGAAGGTCCGGTGCAGGCAGAACGGCAGAGATGATCTCCGATGATCCGAGGAGGAAGACGATGGCGGAACGGTGATGAAGTGCTCCCGGAGAAGTGTATCTCGATGAGGAGGAAGAGGGCATCGTGGCAGAGCTTCTTGGCACGTCGGCGGGGCATGGGGTGGCCAGTGGCCGCGGTGGTGGTCGGTGGCGCACTGCGAGACGCTCGGCCATGGCGATGGAGGGAGAGGAAGAGAGCAGGGGAAGGAATGAGAGGTCTGAGAGATCAGGACAGCACCGAGGAGCTCGGCCGCAGTGTCGAGCTGGCCTTGGGGACGCAGGCAAACTCCTTGGTGGTGTGGCACTATCGGGCACGCGCGCATGCTCGTCCTTCTGGCACGAGGAGCAGGATGACTGGCACGGGGCAGCACAGTGTTGGGCCGGCCAGGTGGGCCGCCAGGTGAGTCAGGTAGTTTCTCTCTCTGTTTTACTATGTTTCTCCATTTTCTAATTTCTGCAGTTGTTTTGGCTTTATTAAAAATGCGAGAGCATTTTCAAAAATCCTGAAAATATTTGTGGGCATTGTTCGGATTATTTCCAACAGCCCACTTTTAGTTCCAGAATTATTTGAGCAATTACCATAATTATAGTAGTTAAATGCCCAAATTCAAATACATAATGATTTAATTCAAAAATCCAGAGTGACCTAGAAAAATGTGCACCATTTTTGGCAGAGATTATGGACCAATTAAAAAATGATGAACTTTTCAGAATGGCATTTTGGGTTCATTGAAATGATTTCAAATTGAGCCGGGTTGAATTCTATTTGGTGCTAGGGTTTGAACATCCCCATTTCAAGTTTAACAAAATTTAAAGATGATGCATGGATGCAATGCCACTAATTACAAGCATTATTCTAGGGTTGTGAGAGCGGGCCGGCGAACGCGAAGGCTGCGCTGCTCATGGCGCGCGAGCTGCTGTGCTACCGCCCCGCCATCAAAGGTTATGACATGTGGCTAGGTCGCATCACCGAGCTCGTCAATGCCACTGGCGAGGCCCTGGCGCCCTCCCACTCGCTTCATCCCCCGCCCTCCCGCGCGGGCGATGTTGCTCATGTTGCTCCCCCTCCTCCTCTGTGTAGTTTCGACGTCTAGTCCAGGCGCGACGCGTGTCCGCGCGACCGGCCTCGTGGGGTGCCGCCACTGGCACGGGACGAGGCCAGCTGCCAGGTGGTGTAGCATCCGCAATACGACGTGCATGTTCTCCCTGCTCCGCCACGCCAGCAACAAGATAGGGCGGCTCCAGAGGCTGTGGCACACGGGCGCCAACACCATGCCCCCCCCCACGCGAGCCATGCCCGTGAGCACGGCGGGCTGTTGTGCCTTCACCCATGAGCTGTGCCGCGTCGTTTTAGCTTGGCAAGTTCAGGCCGGACCTGCGCCCGCGCTACAATGACACCCCTAACCCTGCATAGTTTCTCCAGCTGTACTCACTGAGGATCAAGGCGGCGAACAACGACGACAAGGTCAAGGCAAACTGGATCCCCATGGCTCTCAATGATGGTGCACGCTCCTGGCTCCTGCACCTCTCGGAGGGGTCAATCTCCTCTTGCGATGAGATTCATGAGCGTTTCATCGCCAACTTCCAGGGCACCAGCGACCGCGCCCTCACCGTCAACGACCCGCGGTGCGTCAAGTAGCACCCGGGCGAGACCCTTTGCAACTACATTCAGCGCTTCACCAACGTTCGCCTCGAGATCTCGAAGGCCACAAACAAAGCCATTATCTCAGCGTTGACCGAGGGCGTCACCGACATCAAGATGAGTGAAGAACTCGCTATCCACAATGACCTATCAATGGCACTGGAGATGTTCAACATCGCAGACAGATGCGCCAGGGCGGAAGAGTGTCACCACTCTCTCCTAAAGCACTCTGACACTGACTATGAAGACAAGAAGGCCAAGCAGGTGAAACGCAAGGGCCCCACCATTCTCGCAGCTGAGCCTGAGTTGAAGCGCGGCCGCAACCGCGACGAGCCAGGTAAGGATAACATCCCGTACTGTGTCTTCCACAATCTTCACACCCACAACACCATTGACTGCCAGGAGCTGAGGGCGCTCCGGGATGAGCGCCTGGGCCACCGCCCTGAGCAAGGAGACCGAGGCTTCGGCCGTGGAGGAGTGCGTGGTGGAGGCTGCTGGGACAACTGCAACCCTTGCCAGGGAGGAACAACGACAACCATCATGACGATAGGGCTGGGGCCTTCTAGGAGACTCGTGTGATCGCTTGCATCCTCGGTGGTGCCCAGGCCCCTGCCTCAAACCGCATCTTCAAGCAATTCTCACATGAGGTGAAGGCGGCCCTCCCGAGGCTCAAGGTCGCACATCCCCTCTGGTGGTCGTAGTATGCCAGTACCTTCGACTCCAAGGATCACCTCAAGTGTTCGGCCGCTGCTGGCGTGCTTCCCATGCTCTGCACGCCCACCATCAGCAACGTCTCTGTCACCAAGACCCTCATCGATGGCGGTGCTGGTCTCAATGTGCTCTCCATTGAGACCTTCAAGAGGCTTCAGGTGCCCTATGATCAGCTCATGCCCACTAGGCCATTCTCTAGAGTGACGGATGGCTCTACCGTCCCCCAGGGGCAAGTGCGCCTTCCTGTCACCTTCGACAAGCGCGACAACTACCACGCCGAGATCATTGATTTTGATGTCGCCCACATTGGCCTCCCGTACAACACCATCTTGGGGTACCTTGCCCTTCCCAAGTTCATGGCGTCCGTTCATCATGGCTACAACATCCTTAAGATGCCAGGGTGTAGCGGCATCATCACCGTTGCATGCGATGAGAAGGATGTAGTCTGCTCCCTCGAGCATGCCTACCGTACTGCAGTGGCCAAGAACTCTAATGACAAGGGTGGCATCCTGCCTCCCGAGGCCACCCCCACGAAGAAGTAGCTCCTCCCCAAGAGCCGTCCAAAGGCTGAGAAGCCTACTGGCAGCGCCTCAGGCTCCGTGCCTACTATCGGGGCGCCACTTCCTCCTGCATCGGAAGGCGCACCCAGCGCCGCCCTTAGGATGGGCTCGGTGGCTTCCATCAGGAGAGCCTCGGACCTAACCAGCATGACGAGGTAGGTGCTCAGGCACCACTTGGAGGTGTGCCTCGATGCGCGCCCCCTCAAGCAAGGAGCACGGTGCAAGGCTCTCAGAGAACGAGAGTTCATCACCAAGGAGATGGAGGAGCTTCAGGAGGTGCAAGCCATGCATGGCGAGCGCCTCCCTGCACCCCCTGCAGGTGCAACTGCCGCTCCTGGCATGCGTGACAGACTGCGCGTCTGCGTCAACATCTTGGGCCTTAACAGGGCCGCTTCGTAGGACCTCTTCTGGCCGTCGCCCGTCAGCTGGAGCGGGGCTACCCCTGCAACTACGTATGCATGTTGTTCCGCCTGCTGAACGTGGGCGCCTCATACTAGCGCTTGGCGCATGCTATGGCATCTCACGAGCCAGGCGTTTGGTGATCGCGTCTGAAGAGGCCCCAGACCCACACGAGCCCCCAGGGGCTCATGAGCTCCCCAGGCCTCTGGAGCCGCTCAGCTCATGATGGGTGACCTACACGGCATGCTTCTTTAGATACCTCTGCGCTCCTACAACACCGGTGTCAGGTGACTTTTTGTTTGTTCGATTGAGGGCGCCCCCGGGCTGCATTATACGTAGGCTGTCAGGGCCCGCCACTACGGTCATGTCATTTCATTCATGTAGCCTGAACCTGCCATGCTTTCATGAGCTACTGTGATTATTAACCCTGCGCTTGGAGGTATGTAACTCCTGGAGCCACCACTGTGGGCTTCGCGTGTTGCCACCTCTCCACTTGAACCTCCCACGAGAGGGGGCTACCGGCACGGCGCCTGTGCTCGGGTCCGTCCTAGCAGCGCTGATAAATCTAAGAGACTGAACTCCGGCTCACAGGTCGGCCCCGTGCACATCACCTCACCAGGTCCTTAGTGCCTTTGTCTTCTCACGGGATAGTCACGAGCAGATCAGCAACCACGCGTCACTTCTCGTATTTCGTAAATGTCTAATTTGCAGAGATCTCAGGAGGTAAGCCCTCGAGTAGCTTCGACGAACCCTACCACCTTAGGAGGTTTGGCTTCGGCTGGGCGGCAGCTCGACCTGCAAAGGCTAAGTAAATCGGTCTGCCTGCCTCGGCTATTGACCAAAGCCCTCTTTCCTAACAACCCCCGCAAGACGAAAGCATTCCTTTTTCGCGCAAACCGCTTGCATGTTAAACGGGGGGCTCTTGAGCATAGCGCCTCGGGAGCTCCTACTGGCTCTCGAGCCCGCACCCCCTGACCTTGTCCATGGCATCGCAACCTGGCATACCAGTGGCGGCTAAGATCCGCTCGAGGGCTGGGTCCTGAGTACGTAGAGCATAGGTGGGCAGAGAGAGGGGACAGTGAGCCTTACAAGGGAATACAGGGAGAGGGGTGCGGCCTAGTGGCGCAGGCGTTTTTTCAAAATATAATGGGCGTCAATATTTTCACGCACCCCTGGCGGGACTTGTGCTAGTTAATTACAGAGCAGGAAGCACACGTAGGATCAAAAGCTTGAGAGAAGTGCGCCCTCACGATGTAAGAGCCCACCACGGGCCGCGAGCGCATCAAGCTAAGTTATCCTACTCACGCCATACATGAACCTTACCACTAATGCCTTACTTAGACTCTCGCAACCTCGCTCGGGAAAGGAATCCCCCTCTTTAATCTTTTTGGAGCCGCTCACGCACCAAAGGGGACCTCATGAGCATCGTGTCTTAGGAGCTCTTACCGGACCTTGGGTCGCTTACCTCCTGGCTTTGCACACGACATCGCGACCTTGCGTACTAGCAATTATCGAAGCTTACCTGGGGACTGGGTCATGTCGACGCAGAGCACCAAGCTACCATAATAACAAAAAGGGAACACATGTCCAAGTGACAGATGCAAATGCAATTTGAGAACATGAGCTAGAAATGCTAAAGATAAAGGCGCAAGCACCACAGTTCCTTACACGCCCTCGCAGGGCTCTTCATGACTCTGATGCAGGAAATAAAACAAAATAAAACGGCCTCCCGAGGGCCACAGCTCAGGAGGCGCTGACTCCAGCGACATGGCGCCTACTCGAAGTCCTCGTCCTTGACCGGGGCAGGATGGCATGGTGGCTCGTTGTAGTCGTCGTCGCCCGGGCTCCGCCTAGGGGAGGCATCGTCGCTGCTGGAGGTGTCGCGACCATCGCCAAGGGCAAGAACACCCCCAAGGATGCCGCCTCCCCGTTGGCCGTCGTCATTGGAAAGGTGGTCCCACCGCTGTCGTCGCCCTCTAAGATGCGCCCTAGGTGCCTGCTGTCTTCCCCGAAGATCATCACAAAGTGCGTCATCACCCCATCGAACTTGAAGTGGAGGGTGTGCCTCCCCTTCAGGCTACGGGCGCGGGCAATCGTTGCCACCCGTGGGTTAGGACGTAGCCCGAGGGGTGACCTCAGCCTCCGCCCATGAAGATTGGTTGCAGCAGCCATCTCGCTCCAGCCACAGCCAAACGGGCTGCAGACACTACTGGTTGCTGATCACCGCCTGGTGCATGGTAAGAACTTGTAAGACATTGAAATTTGCTTTACTGTGAGCGTTTTACCACCACATTGTAGTTGTTATAGGAACATTATTTTTGGATTTTGTTTCTTGTTTCTATTAATCATGACAGGATCCAGAGTCAATTCATGGGCTTTGTCGATCGCGGGAGACGTGCTACCACCTATGCAAATACCACAACCGTCACGAGAGGTGCACAAACATCCAAATGCACATGATCAGGTTAATGTTTCTATACACAATTTAATGGCCGTTTTAGACCTGCTTTATATATTGAATGGGAGTTCAACATAAATAATATATTTGCTTCCCATAATTTGGATGAATGTAAAAAATTTAAGGTTGCGGTTGGTTCTTTCACTGGTTATGCTTTAGTTTGGTGGAGTGAATATTGTCGGTTACACCCTGATTATATACCTACTACTTGGGATGATTTAAAACTTGTCATGAGAGATAGATTTGTGGATGTTCATTATACTCGTGAAATGATTAAAAACTACAACATTTAAAACAAGGTAGTGACACTGTAACAACATATTATGATGATTTATGAACTACCTTGTCGCACTCCTTGCTAGAGGAAAGTGAAGGTGATTTTATGGATAGATTTTGGGGAGGACTAAACCGTGATATTCAAGAGATACTAATTCATGAGGAATGTTATCCTATGGACCATTTATCTCGTCTTGCTTGCAAAGCTGAACAGGAAACAAAACAATGTGTTGCCCACAAGGAGAACAAGTGCACGGTGCACATTCCAAGAGTTGATACGGTTGTTCCTTCAACTACTAGGCATACTATGACAACCACATCCATTGTTGTGAGGACTACATCACCTCCGCCGAGAGTGCCTACATCATCTGAGTCGATCGTAATAGGTAATGACAAAGGTACCGATCTTCCACCTCCACATGAGTATGATGCATGCCTTGTCAATTCAAATGCACCATGCAATGAGCTACCCACTACTTTGATCACACCAGTTATTTGAGAGGACTATGTTGATGATTTGACTTTGCCATGCGATCAAACAATTTTGAGTGAACCCATTGAATTAACTATTGATGCAAAATGATCATGTGAATCAGGGAATAAATCATATTTGCATCAAATACGTTTGAAAATAATTGTGCCAATGTTTAATCATTTTGACATGACCTCTAATCTTGGTGATGGTTCATCAATGTTGGGATGGTTTAATGATAAGCATTGTGAATCTTTTAATATGAATACGAGCTTCACTTATATGTGCAAACTGAGTTGCAATATTTCCATGCCTTTGACTTCTTGTGATAATATATTGGCTTTATATTTCATGACTTTTGAAGGGTGCTCTTGTATCATCGTGCCACATGTTCCCCAACTGAGATCAGTAAAAATGGATGACATATACATATACAGTGTGTACATCTTGTCTCTTTTGTTAGCCACATTTCAGACTAAGCAACGCCGAGGACAACTTTGTTTTCAAGAAGGGGAGGAGGATGAGGACATGGCTACCACAGTTACACCCATATCCCTTGTAACAACTGCTAGAGCTCGCATATGCCAATTAAATTATCAGGTACTTTCGTTTCTTGGTAATGTTTCTAGTGTTCATGAGAATATGATGCTACCTAACTTAGATACATTTGTGTTGTTTGCAATTGAAGGGCCTAGCACGGACAAGAAGGATGAACATTGGAGCATGGTCAAGCAAGAAGATGAAGGTGCGTGCGAAGAGAACAAGAATGGAGGTTCAAGTGGAGATTTCCGGATTTTGTAGCCACCATGATGACATACAAGAAGGTGGACAAAATATACAAGATGGCCTTTCATAAATTCCATCCATAGCTTATTATTGGTGTTGCGCCACCTTATTTTGGGCCAGGCCCATGTAATCTATTTTTAGAGTCCATATTGTAGGGGAAACGACTTAGGAGGTGTTTCAGTCCCACCTCTCCTAGGGTGGACAAAATCCCCTCTCTTTTCCCTATAAATATAGGTCTTAAGGCATCATTTAGACTTGGGTTTTATTTAATTAAAATTTAGCCATCGCTGCAACTTCGTGTACTTCGTTTGTGTCTAATGACCAGACCAAGACTGCTTATGAAACCCCACTTTTATCAATACTTCATATGATATTCGCAATATTTAGATTACTTAATCATATTCTTGCTTGTTCTTCGATTACTTGGAGGAATAGACCTTCGTGGTCAGGTTGATCGTGCTCCGGTGTGGTCAATAACCTCTCGAAGTTAGTTTAGCGATTGCTAAGGCGCAACGTCATGCACGTTTGTAGTCGGATCGTCAAAGTCGACTCCACCAAATCGATAGCTATCATCTCATCGAAAGATCGGGACACCCTTGCCTATATCACTTGTCAGGCAGGCGATCCCGGCAAGGGTTGAGGCCACCCCCAGAAGTAGACAACCGAGGAGCCCTGGCAGGGCCTGCCGGGGCTCACGGAGGCAAAACCACATCACCAACCACTCCACCACGACCCACGTCATCAATCAGTGTGTTGTCAAACCACAAAGTGATTAAGTGACAACCATTCGCCACATTCCAGCCATTTCCTACAGAAGAAACCCACAGATGACACCCATCTTGCGATGTGTCAAGAGAACAGGCACGGATCTGGCGAGATAGACCGGCAAGCCTTGCCAGCCAACCCACGATGTGATGTTAAGCGGTGCATTTAATGCACCCTGTCAGCCCACAGAGTTAGGTATGATAGCACTATTTTCTATCTTATCAATGTGTAATGACTACTTTGCCACTATGGTTACCCCATGATCTATAAAAGGAGGCCCATGGCAACCGTAGAAAGGGTTAGAAAGTTGGATAACTCACACCCCCATACGCGCGTAGTCGATGCTACCCCAAGGCGACCCCTGACGGGCAAGTTTACTACGCTCACCACCACCTTTTCCACCATCAATCCACGAAACCAGGAGTAGGGTTTTACGCCTCACGGTGGCCCGAACCTGGGTAAATCACCCACATGATCTCTGCCGTGTTGTCCCATGCTGGTCTACTCTTTGTGCAACGCATCGCCCCCTGCCGAACCAGCAAGGGACCTCCTGGTCCCATAGGTCACTGTGGTTTCCCGCGACATCTCTGGTGCGCCAAGTAGGGGGCTCGCTTGCGCAAATCTAAAGGCGTGCACAACACGTCGACTTCATCACCATCGTCATCTTTGGCGACGCCATCAACCATGGTGCCCAAGAAGAAGCTTGGTCCCTTAGCTCATCCATCCACCTCGAAGGCTCCGCCGCCCGCAGCTTCCAACGCCGCGGGGGGTGCGGGAGCACGCGAGGATGCGGACTCTACTGGGGAAGTTGTCGGAGCAGGCGGCGCCATCACCACTTCCCCCATGGCCGACGCTAGAGCTGGAGGTGCCGGGGGAGAGCAGCATCAACAACACCCCGACGACCATGCTCCCCAAGGTATGGGTGAGGCGGTCACTCCATCTGCGCCCCTCTCCCCCGCCGATGGGCACAACCACAACAATGACGCTCAGACTAGGGAGAACCGCCCCCTCCGGCCGCCCACATCACGGGTGCGGCCGAGGCGCGCGCACCTCCCCCGGGACAGGCTGACCAAGCCATTGTGCCCGATGGAGCCGCTGGCCCTCGAGCGCCTTCGCCAAACCACATCTAGGTGGTCACTCCGCAGCAACAGCGTGGGCGCAACCTTACCGCTGCTGGCACCATGAGGAGCCGAGAAGGCCAAATCTTAGGGCCCCGACAAGGAATCTGCTGCGTGCACTGATTGCCCGGAAGCCGCTGCTGATGGGAAAGCTGGGAAGGGTCATGGGACGTACTGCAAGATTCATTGGACCAAGGGCCACGACCTTCAAGAGTGTTACCAATTTGAAGAGCTTGTAAAGAAACAGAAAGAAGAGTACGAGAAGCGTGATAAGGAAAAGGTCAGAATGTTACTGGTGGTAAGGGCCGAGGTGGTGAAGCAAACCACCCAGGCAAACCCTTTTGGAACCAAGGAAAGCCCGCCAGGGGTCAAGAGAAGGAAACTTGTGATGATGAGAGTGATGGAGGGGATGAAGAGGAGACCAGTGAGAAGGAGTTTCAGAAAGCAACGGACGCCATGTGCGTTGACGGAGGTGCATCCCTACACACTTCTCACCGCCAGCTCAAGCGATGGGCGCGAGAAGTCAATGTTGTGGAGCCAGCACCAGAGGCCCGGAAGCCGCTCAAATGGTCCCACATGCCTATCATCTTCGACGAAGAGGACCATCCTGGCTATACCACTGCGGTAGGATGTTTGCCATTGTTGGTCTCTCCAACAATCCGTAACCTCAAAGTCACAAATATGCTGGTGGACGGCGGGGCCGGGTTGAATCTGATTTCTCCGGCAGTCATCAATAAGCTTTAGATAGGATAAGAAGAGCTAGAGGTTTCCGGCACGTTTCAAGGAGTTAATCCCGGCACGAGCCATACTAAGGGAAAGATCACATTGTCGGTGATGTTCGTGGGAGAACTGAACTACCGAACTGAGAGGATTGTGTTTGATGTGGTTGATCTCCCCCTGCCGTCCAATGGGATTCTTGGACGCTCGGCTTTGGCTATGTTCATGGCGGCATCCCACTATGCCTACAACACCTTGAAGATGCCTAGGCCACTGGGAGTCATCACTATCCCATCAGATGAGAAGGATGCAATTTTTTGTGTGGACAAGATGTACCGGGACGCAGTCACGGCAAAGGCAGCGGCGGCTCCCGCCAAGGAAAGTGAAGGAAAGAAGAGAGACTGTAGAGACTCCGGCAAAGAGTCCGGGAAGCGTGCCCCCACCTAGTGCACGACACCCATTGACGACGTGCCAGAGTGTTCAACAGCAAGAGATCCAAGGTTGTTGCACCCCAAGTGAAGAAGGTCCCGACAGGGTTGGCTGGTGTTGATGGTACCTTCACTATCAGCGCCACCCTCGATGACAAATAGGAAAGCGCGCTCATTGCCTTCCTGTGAGCGAATATCGATGTGTTTGCCTGGCAACCATCCGATATCCCTGTTGTTCCCAGGGAGGTAATCGAGCACCACCTTGCTATGTGCCCACATGCCCGACCTATCAAGCAGAAAGTCCGGAAGCAGGCATTGGAGAGGCAGCAGTTTATTGCAGCAGAGAGCAAGAAACTTGAGGCAAGTGGTTTGGTCAGAGGAGTACTGCACCCCACATGGTTGGCAAATCCAGTGGTAGTCCGCAAGGCTAACGGGAAGTGGAGACTCTGCATAGATTTCACAGATCTCAGCAAAGCTTGCCCGAAAGACCCATTTCCCTTGTCGCGCATCGACCAGATTGTGGATTCCACTTCAGGCTATGATTTTCTCTCCTTTCTGGATGCATACTCTGGGTATCATCAAATCTTCATGTCCAAGGAAGATGAAGAGAAGACATCGTTTATCACTCCTTGTGGTACGTACTGCTTTGTCCGCATGCCATTTGGATTAAAGAGTGTTGGGTCCACTTTTGCAAGGGCAATCCAGATTGGTTTTGAGCCACATTTGCACAGAAAATATGGATGATATTGTGGTCAAGACCAAGGATAAGGCCACCCTTATTCAGGATTTGGAAGAGACATTTGATAATCTGTGCAAGATCAATCTGAAGCTCAACCCGGAGAAGTGTGTATTTGGTGTTCCCTCTGGCAAGATGCTTGGTTTCTTTGTATCCCATTGCAGGATTCAAGCCAACCCTGACAAGATCAAAGCCATCGAGCAGATCCATGCGCCACAGACAGTTAAGTATGTGAGGCGCCTGATAGGATGTGTTGTCGCACTAAGTAGATTCATTTCCAAGTCTGCCGAGCGCGCCCTACCGTTCTTCAAAAATTTGAAGAAGGCCGGCCCTATGATCTGGACCCCAGAAGTAGATGCAGCTTTGCAAGAGTTGAAAGCTTATTTGTCCTCTATGCCTACCTTGGTGGCTCCCAAACCCCAGGAGCCATTGTTGCTATACTTGGCGGCAACCAACCAAGTGGTCAGTGCGGCCCTAGTAGCGCAACGGGAAGTCGATGAGGCAGAAAGTGAGAAGAGACTGTTGGATTAGAGAAGGCTCGGGACAACAATAAGCACAACAACGAGAGCAACCCCAAGGACGCGGCAAGGAAGAAAGTGGTGCAGCGCCAAGTGTACTCCATCAGCTCCCTGTTACAGGGGGCTAGATCGAGGTACTCTCGCGTGCAGAAGTTGATCTTTGGTCTCGTCATGGCCTCAAGGAAACTTAGCCAGTACTTCCAAGCCAATGAGATCACAGTTTTTACTCGCTTTCAATTGCAAAGGATACTCCGAAACCATGAGGCTACTGGCAGGATAGTGGAGTGGGCTTTGGAGTTATCTGGCATTGGTTTGAAGTTTGAGAGCACATCAACTATTCGGAGCAGGGCATTGGCAGAGTTTATTGCAGAATGGACGCCAACCCCTGATGAGGAGGTGACAGAGACGGTTATCCCCGGCAAGGAATCGCCCCAAGAATAGATTATGTATTTTGATGGTGCCTTTAACCTGCAAGGTGCAGGAGCTGGCGTGCTTCTTGTCGCCCCCTCCGGGGAGCACTTGAAGTACATCGTGCAAATGCATTTTGCCCAGGAAGAAGCAATCAACAATAAAGCAGAGTATGAAGGGTTGCTTGCTGGGCTTAGGATTGCAGCCGAATTGGGAATTAAGAAGCTGATCATTCGAGGAGATTCACAGCTTGTGGTGAGACAAGTCAACAAGGATTATCAAAGTCCATTGATGGAAGCATACGTCGAGGAAGTGAGGCGATTGGAGGAGCGCTTTGATGGATTGAAAATAGAGCACATACCCCATGTTGGGGAACGCAGTAATTTCAAAAATTTCCTAGGCACACGCAAGATCATGGTGATGCATAGCAACGAGAGGGAAGAGTATTGTCTACGTACCCTCGTAGACCATAAGCGGAAGCGTTATGACAACGCGGTTGATGTAGTCGTACGTCTTCATGATCGACCGATCCTAGTACCGAACGTACGACACCTCCGCGATCTGCACACATTCAGCTCGGTGACGTACCATGAACTCACGATCCAGTAGAGCTTCAAGGGAGAGTTCCTTCAGCACGATGGCGTGATGACAGTGTTGATGAAGCTACCGACACAGGGCTTCGCCTAAGCACCGCTACGATATGACCGAGGTGGATTATGGTGGAGGGGGCACCGCACATGGCTAAAAGATCAATGATCAACTTATGTGTCCATGGGGTGCCCCCTTCCCCTGTATATAAACGAGTGGAGAAGGGGGAGGGCCGGCCCTCTACTATGGCGCGCCCTGGGGAGTCCTACTCCCACTGGGAGTAGGATTCCCCCCTTCCATGTAGTAGGAGTAGGAGAGAAGGAATGGGAAAAGAGAAGAGAAGGAAGGAGGGGGCGCCGCCCCTCCCCTAGTCCAATTCGGACTAGGCCTTGGGAGGGCGCAACCTCCCCTATCTCTTTCCCCTAAAGCCCAATAAGGCCACTATACTCCCCGGCGAATTCCGGTAACTCTCCGGTACTCCGATAAATACCCGAACCACTCAGAACCTTTCCGATGTCCGAATATAGCCTTCCAATATATTGATCTTTATGTCTCGAGAATTTCGAGACTCCTCGTCATGTCCCTGATCTCATCCGAGACTCCGAACAACCTTCGATATATCAAAACACATAAACTCATAATACCGCTCGCCACCGAACGTTAAGCGTGCGGACCCTACGGGTTCGAGAACTATGTAGACATGACCGAGACACATCTACGGTCAATAACCAATAGCGGAACCTGGATGCTCATATTGGCTCCTACATATTCTACGAAGATCTTTATCGGTCAAACCGCACAACAACATACGTTGTTCCCTTTGTCATTGGTATGTTACTTTCCCGAGATTCGATCGTCGGTATCTCAATACCTAGTTCAATCTCGTTACTGGCAAGTCTCTTTACTTGTTCCATAATGCATCATCCCGCAACTAACTCATTAGTCACATTGCTTGCAAGGCTTACAGTGATGTGCATTACCGAGAGGTCCTAGAGATACCTCTCCAACAATCGGAGTGACAAATCCTAATCTCGATCTATGCCAACTCAACAAGTACCATCGGAGACACCTGTAGAGCACCTTTATAATCACCCAGTTACGTTGTGACGTTTGGTAGCACTCAAAGTGTTCCTACGGTATTCGGGAGTTGCATGTTCTCATAGTGAGAGGAACATGTATAAGTCATGAACAAAGTAGTAGCAATAAACTAAACAATCATCATGCCAAGCTAGCGGAATGGGTCAAGTTAATCACATCATTCTCTAATGATGTGACCCCGTTAATCAAATGACAACTCATGTCTATGGCTAGTAAACTTAACCATCTTTGATTCAACGAGCTAGTCAAGTAGAGGCATGCTAGTGACACTCTGTTTGTCTTTGTATTCACACATGTACTAAGTTTCCGGTTAATACAATTCTAGCATGAATAATAAACATTTATCATGATATAAGGAAATAAATAATAACTTTATTATTGCCTCTAGGGCATATTTCCTTCACCCCGTGCGGAAAACAGCATAGCTGATCATCTGTCAAAGTGTGGTTACGATGTTCGGACACACCATTACGCTGTGGTGTTCCAGGTGGCGTGAGTTGCGAAACTATTCCGCATTGTTTCTAATGAAGACCAAACTCGTAACTCAAATATTCTCCTCCATTATCAAATCATAGAACCTTTATTTTCTTGTTACGATGATTTTCCATTTCACTCTGAAATTATTTGAACTTTTCAAATGTTTCAGATTTATGTTTCATCAAGAAGATATACCCATATCTTACTCAAATCATCTGTGAAGGTCATAAAATAACGATACCTGCCGCGAGTCTCAACACTCATCGGAGTGCATACATCAGTATGTATTATTTACAACAAGTCTGTTGCTCGCTCCATTGTTCCTTATAACAGAGTCTTAGTGATCTTGCCCATGAGGCATGGTTCACAAGCATCAACTCATTCATAATCAAGTGATTCCAAAAGCCCATCAGCATGGACTTTCTTCATGCGCTTTACACCAATATGACCTAAATGGTAGTGCCACAAATAAGTTGCAGTATCATTATTAAGTTTTCATCTTTGGGCTTCAATATTTTGAATATGTGTATCACTACGATCGAGAATCAATAAACCATTCACCTTGGGTGTATGACTATTGAAGGTTTTATTCATGTAAACAGAACAACAATTATTCTCTGACTTTAAATGAATAACCGTATTGCAATAAACATGATCAAATCATATTCATGCTTAATGCAAACACCAAATAACATTTATTTAGGTTCAACACTAATCCTGAAATTATAGGGAGTGTGCGATGATGATCATATCAATCTTGGAACCACTTCCAACACACATCGTCACCTCACCCTTAACTAGTCTCTGTTCATTCTGAACTCCCGTTTCGAGTTACTAATCTCAGCAACTGAACTAGTATCAAATACTGAGGGGTTGCTATAAACACTAGTAAAGTAGACATCAATAACATGTATATCAAATATACCTTTGTTAACTTTGCCATCCTTCTTATCCGCCAAATACTTGGGGCAGTTCTGCTTCCAGTGACCAGTCCCTTTGTAGTAGAAGCACTTAGTCTCAGGCTTAGGTCTAGACTTGGGCTTCTTCACTTGAGCAGCAACTTGCTTCCCGTTCTTCTTGAAGTTCCCCTTCTTCCCTTTGCTTTTTTGTTGAAACTAGTGGTCTTGTCAACCATCAGCACTTGATTCTTTTCTTCATTTCTACCTTCGTCGATTTCAGCATCACGAAGAGCTTGGGAATCGTTTCTGTTATCCCTTTATAGTTCATCACGAAGTTCCAGTAACTTGGTGATAGTGACTAGAGAACTCTCTCAATCAATATCTTATCTAAAAGATTAACTCTCATTTGATTTAAGTGATTGTAGTACTGAGACATTCTGAGCACATGCTCACTCATTGAGCTATACTACTCCATCTTGTAGGAAAAGTACTGTCAGAGGTCTCATACCTCTTGACACGAGCATGAGTATGAGATACCAATTTCAACTCTTGGAACATCTTATATGCTCCATGGCGTTCAAAACTTTTTTGAAGTCTCGGTTCTAAGCCATAAAGCATGGTGCACTAAACTATTAAGTAGTCATCATACCGAGCTTTTTCAAACGTTCATAACATCTGCATTTGCTCCTGCAATAGTTATGACACCTAGCGGTGCATCAAGGACAAAATTCTTCTGTGCAGCAACAAGGATAATTCTCAGATCACAGATCCAATCCGCATCATTGCTACTATCATCTTTCAACATAGTTTTTCTCTAGGAACATATCAAAAATAAACGTGGAGCTACATCGCGAGCTATTAATCTACAACATAGTTATGCAAATACTATCAGGACTAAGTTCATGATAAATTAAAGTTCAATTAATCATATTACTTAAGAACTCCCACTTAGATAGACATCCCTCTAATCATGTAAGTGATCACGTGATCCATATCAACTAAACCATGTCCGATCATCGCGTGAGATGGAGTAGTTTTCAATGGTGATCATCACTATGTTGATCATATCTACTATATGATTCACGCTCGACCTTTCGGGCCCCCGTGTTCCGAGGCCATATCTGCATATGCTAGGCTCGTCAAGCTTAACCCGAGTATTCTGCGTGTGCAAAACTGGCTTGCACCCGTTGTATGTGAACGTAGAGGTTATCACACCCGAACATCATGTGGTGTCTTGGCACGACAAACTTTCGCAATGGTGCATACTCAGGGAGAACACTTATACCTTGAAATTTAGTGAGAGATCATCTTATAATGCTACCGTCGGTCTAAGCAAATAAGATGCATATAGGATAAACATCACATGCAATCAAATATAAGTGATATGATATGGCCATCATCATCTTGTGCCTTTGATCTCCATCTCCAAAGCATCGTCATGATCACCATTGTCACCGGCTTCACACCATGATCTCCATCATCTTGATCCTTATCAATGTGTCGTCACATGGTCGTCTCACCAACTATTGCTTTTGCAACTATTGCTATCGCATAGCGATAATGTAAAGCAATTGTATGGCGCTTGCATCTTATGCAATAAAGAGACAACCATAAGGCTTCTGCTAGTTGCTGACAACTTTAACAAAACATGATCATCTCATACAACAATTTATATCTCATCACGTCTTGACCATATCACATAACAACATGCCCTGCAAAAACAAGTTAGACGTCCTCTACTATGTTGTTGCAAGTTTTACGGGGCTACTACGGGCTGAGCAAGAACCGTTCTTACCTACGCATCAAAAACCACAACGCGGTATAGTGATTGCTTTTTGATCTTCAGAAAGAACCCTATTCATTTAATCCGAATCAACTAAATCTGGAGAAACAGACACCCACTAGCCACCTATGTGCGAAGCACGTCGGTAGAACCAGTCTCGCGTAAGCGTACGCACAATGTCGGTCCGGGCCGATTCATCCAACAATGCCGCTGAACTAAGAATCAACTAGTGACGGCAAGCAATATGTATATACCCACGCCCACAACTCCTTTGTGTTCTACTCAAGCATATGACATCTACGCATAAACTTGGCTTGGATGCCACTGTTGGGGAACGCAGTAATTTAAAAAATTTCCTACGCACACGCAAGATCCTGGTGATGCATAGCAACAAGAGGGAGAGTATTGTCTACGTACCCACGTAGACCGTAAGTGGGAGCGTTATGACAACGCGGTTGATGTAGTCATACGTCTTCACGATCGACCGATCCTAGTACCGAACGTACGGCACCTCCGCGATCTGCACACGTTCAGCTCGGTGACGTCCCACGAACTCACGATCCAGTAGAGATTCAAGGGAGAGTTCCATCAACACGAGGGCGTGATGACAATGTTGATGAAGCTACGGACGCAGGGCTTCGTCTAAGCACCGCTACGATATGACCGAGGTGGGTTATGGTGGAGGGGGGAACCGCACACAGCTTAAAGATCAATGA
Source organism: Triticum urartu (assembly GCF_003073215.2). NCBI lineage: Eukaryota > Viridiplantae > Streptophyta > Magnoliopsida > Poales > Poaceae > Triticum > Triticum urartu. Next base: position 204,423,754 of record NC_053026.1, on the reverse strand, counting down.
TCAACTTGTGTGTCCATGGGGTGCCCCCTTCCCCCGTATATAAATGAGTGGAGGAGGGGGAGGGCCGGCCCTCTACTATGGCGCGCCCTGAGGAGTCCTACTCCCACCAGGAGTAGGATTCCCCCCCCCCTTCCATGTAGTAGGAGTAGGAGAGAAGGAAAGGGAAAAGAGAAGAGAAGGAAGGAGGGGGCACCGCCCCTCCCCCTAGTTCAATTCGGACTAGGCCTTGGGGGGCATGTAGCCTCCCCTCTCTCTTTCCCCTAAAGCCCAATAAGGCCCATATACTCCCCGGCGAATCCCGTAACTCTCTAGTACTCCCATAAATACCCGAACCACTCAGAACCTTTCCGATGTCCGAATATAGCCTTCCAATTTATCGATCATTACGTCTCGAGCATTTCAAGACTCCTCGTCATGTCCCTGATCTCATCAGGGACTCCGAACAACCTTCGGTACATCAAAACACATAAACTCGTAATACCGATCATCACCGAACATTAAGCGTGCGGACCCTGCGGGTTCGAGAACTATGTAGACATAACCGAGACACATCTCCGGTCAATAACCAATAGTGGAACCTGGATGCTCATATTGGCTCCTACATATTCTATGAAGATCTTTATCGGTCAAACCGCATAACAACATACGTTGTTCCCTTTGTCATCGGTATGTTACTTGCCCGAGATTCGATCGTCGGTATCTCAATACCTAGTTCAATCTCGTTACCGGCAAGTCTATTTACTCATTCCCTAATGCATCATCCCGCAACTAACTCATTAGTCACATTGCTTGCAAGGCTTACAGTGATGTGCATTACCGAGAGGTCCTAGAGATACCTCTCCGACAATCGGAGTGACAAATCCTAATCTCGATCTATGCCAACTCAACAAGTACCATCGGAGACACCTGTAGAGCACCTTTATAATCACCCAGTTACATTGTGATGTTTGGTAGCACTCAAAGTGTTCCTCCGGTATTCGGGAGTTGCATGTTCTCATAGTGAGAGGAACATGTATAAGTCATGAACAAAGTAGTAGCAACAAACTAAACAATCATCATGCCAAGCTAGCGGAATGGGTCAAGTTAATCACATCATTCTCTAATGATGTGACCCCATTAATCAAATGACAACTCATGTCTATGGCTAGTAAACTTAACCATCTTTGATTCAACGAGCTAGTCAAGTAGAGGCATACTAGTGACACTCTGTTTGTCTATGTATTCACACATGTACTAAGTTTCTGGTTAATACAATTCTAGCATGAATAATAAACATTTATCATGATATAAGGAAATAAATAATAACTTTATTATTGCCTCTAGGGCATATTTCCTTCACCCCGTGCGGAAAACATCATAGTTGATCATCTGTCAAAGTGTGCTGCGCAAAAGCTTCTTGTGGAACCAGGAACTTTTGTTCTCCATCACACTCAGCCCACCGTATCCCCAGCAACAATGGATTGGAAGAGGAGAAAGCTGGACTAGGGTAAGCCTCTCCCAGTAGAATCGTCCGCTCCCGGCAAAGACCCTGCCGGAAACAACTCCTCATAGCCTGCCGGACCATCCCGTCCAACCGGGTCCGTGAACCCCGCGAACGAAGTTGGTGCTCCCACAGGAAAGGGGGTGCCACTAGTCCTTGTTGCCGAGCCCCTGGCTCCCACTTGAGCAAGGCACATTGTTCGCTTTCTCCAAACCGGAGAGCTTTCGGGCGACCAAGACAAAGCTGAAAAAGTAGCCCGGAGGGCCAACATGTATCAGTTTGTCGGTGACACTATATACAGAAGAAGGCCCAATGGTGTGACATTGAAGTGTGTCTACCAGGAAGAAGGAAATGAACTGCTGGCTGAGATTCATAGAGGAATGTGCGGCTCCCACATTGGATCAATGGCATTAGTTGGTAAAGTATTCCGGCAAGGATTCTATTGGCCCACAGCCCTCCAAGATGCGGTCGAGCTAGTCACGACATGTGAAGCCTGTCAGTTCCATTCCAAGAAAACACACCTGCCTGCCCAAGCTCTTCAAACAATCCCTCTATCATGGCCATTTTTAGTCTGGGGACTCGATATCCTCGGTTCTTTCCCCCGAGCAATCGAGGGCTTTGAATTCTTGTTCGTTGACATCGACAAGTTTACAAAGTGGACGGAAGTGACTGCCGTGAGAAAGGTGTTTGCTCAGTCAGCTATCAAGTTCTCGAAAGAATTGGTGTGTTGTTTTGGAGTTCCGGCAAGGATCATCACCGACAATGGCACCCAGTTCACGAGCCACGCCTTCATCCAGTATGTTCATGCCCTCAGATGCAAGATCTCATTCGCCTCTGTGGCACCCCCCAAAGCAATGGACAAGCTGAGAGAGCGAACGCTAAAGTGCTACGTGGACTCAAGACGAGAACTTTTGATACGTTGCGGAAGCACAATAGGCGGTGGATCGAGGAGCTGCCGGTAGTCCTTTGGTCCCTCAGAATGATACCAAACCGGGCTACCGGGCAAACTCCCTTCTCCCAGGTCTACAGGGAAGAAGCAGTTATCCCCATGGAACTCATTTATGAGTCGCCTCGAGTGCTTGCCAACAATGAAGTAGCGCAAGATCAGCACCGACATGACAAAGTTGTGCTACTCGAGGAGAACCGTCTCCGGGCTGCTACGCGTGCTCCACGCTACCAGCAAGCCCTGCGTTGCTATCATAGCCGCAGGGTTCATGCCCGGTGTTTTGAGGAAGGTGACCTTGTCCCTAGGCTTGTTCAATCCGCCAAGGGTACACACAATTAGTCACCGAAGTGGGAAGGCCCTTTTCGGGTAGTACGAGTCACCAGACCTAGCGCAGTCCGTTCGGAGACTGGCGATGGCACTCAGTTGCAAAACTCATGGAATATTGAGCATCTCCGCAAGTTCTACCCATAAGGTGCGGCTCTCGGGCTCTGCCCGGCAGCCACCCCTTTGTATAGGCCTTCCCTCATGCCCGGCGAAATTAGGTATTCCAGAACTACAACGATAAAATTGTGACGACAACACCTCGAAGCTCAACTCCTTGGGACACTGCCGCAACCCCTAAATGTCAGGAGGCACCAAGAACAATGTTCTTGTCACAAGACTATCGGAACGATTCCAGGATACCCGCGTGATCCTAAATTTTTTTCGTGAAATTTGAGGAGAGGAGAGTCAAAAACTTCTACGTCAGGACGCCTCACCAGAGCGATGAAGGGACTGAGGAGTTAAAAGAATCCTACTCTCCAATAAATATAATCCTAAGACTCAAAATATTTGGTTCTAGACTCAACAACATCAGCGATGCAATCAAGCAGGGGGCTCCTAAGTTGGGGATGGCTCTGATAAGAGCGAGAAGAGAAGAAACGCACGATCGAGAAGCTATAAGTGATCAACAAGTGATCCTGAAGCTACTTACGTCCAAGCATACGAGACCGTGTTCTCTTCCTGGACTCCGCCGAAAAGAGGCCATCACAGCTACACACGCGGTTGATTCATTTTAATTAAGTTAAGTGTCAAGTTTTCTACAACCGGATATTAACAAATTCCCATCTGCCACATAACCGCGGGCATGGCTCTCAAAAGTTTATACCCTGCAGGGGTGTCCCAACTTAGCCCATCACAAGCTCTCACGGTCAACAAAGGATATTCCTTCTCCCAGGAAGACCCGATCAGTCTCGGAATCCCGGTTACAAGACATTTCGACAATGGTAAAACAAGACCACCAAAACGGCCCGATGTGCCAACATTCCCGATAGGAGTTGCACATATCTCGTTCTCAGGGCAACACCGGATGAGCAATCCGTAAAACTAAAACCAACCCACAAGTTTCCCCAAGGTGGCACTGCAAGGGGCTCTAGTTTGGACCAACACTTAGTGAAGCACTGGCCCGGGAGGGTTAAAATAAAGATGACCCTCGGGTCTGCAGAACCCAAGGGAAGGTGATAGGTTGTTAGGCAAATGTAAAACCAAGGTTGGGCCTTGCTGGAGGAGTTTTATTCAAAGCAAACTATCAAGGGGTTCCCATAACACCCAACCGCGTAAGGATTGCAAAATCAAGGAACATAACACCGGTATGACGGAAACTAGGGCGGGAAGAGTGGAACAAAACACCAGGCATAAGGTCGAGCTTTCCACTCTTTACTAAGTACATAGATGCATTAAAGTAAATAAGATATAATAATGATATCCCAAGAAATCCATGTTCCAACATGGAACATACTTCATCTTCACCTGCAACTAGCAACGCTAAAAGAGGGGCTGAGCAAAAGCGGTAACATAGCCAAACAACAGTTTGCTAGGAAGGTGGGTTAGAGGCTTGACATGGCAATATGGGAGGCATGATATAGCAAGTGGTACGTGGCGCGACATAGCAATAGAGCGAACAACTAGCAAAGCAAAGATAGAAGTGATTTCGAGGGTATGGTCATCTTGCCTGCAAAGTTCTCAGAGTTGTCGAAAGCTTGATCCTCGTAAGCGTACTCAACAGGTTCCTCGGTCATGTACTCGTCTTCCGACTCTACCCAAAGCAAGAACACAAGCAATGGAACAACAATCAATCACGGTGCAATGTACAAGCAACATGATGCAAAACATGGCATGACATGCAAGACATGATATGCAATGCATATGCGTGCTCCGGAAGGAAAAGATTGAACCAGGCATCAACTTGGCAAACCAATTGTGCCGTCGAAAACGGTTGCACGGTTTGCAAATGGCAATCAAAACAAGAATGACACAAAACTGCGATTAATAGCATGATGCCACTTAGAATGCAACAAGAAACTGAGCTACTGCACTCCAACATATCAACAAGGCATATGGCAGTGATGTACAAGAGATGCTTGACAAAACATGAACACTAAGGTACGGCTAAATCTCAATAGAATAGGTTCAAACAAGCATGGCAAAAGTGCAAAAGATATCAGCGTCACAAACTTAGTGAAATTACTAACATGTCAAAAACAACATCAGGAAGCAATGTTTAGAGCAAGCAAACTTCATGCTACAGGAACATATCATAGCCAACCAACGCACGACATGAATCTACTAAAAGCGTAGAACAAAAGTCCCTCACTGATCATGAGCCAAAAAGGCACATAATATATGATCGCAACCATGTAAACATAGCAAGATTTATTAACAGTTCCAGACTTAGCAGGAAAATAGAGCATGGCATAAACAAAATTATGAAGGCAACTTTGCGAGCTCATGCCACTCACCACAAAGCATTGCATGACAAAACAAGCATACCAACAGCAAGATGACATGTTCATGAAGCTAACCATGGCAATAGAAAGTTCATAGGATGCATGGATCACTAGCAACAACCATGGCAATATTGATTAACATGTTAACATTCTGCCAGGAACATTTAATGACAAAAGTAGAGCAAGAAAAAGACATGCTAGAGCACTCCTTAAAAGCAAACAGGGGAATTGATGGATACAACATAACCACATGTTCAAAACATCCTTACTGAAGTATCTCAAAACAAGCATGGATATCACTCTAGCATCAAGTTTACATGGTATCAAAATAACAGCAGGAAAAGACTTTGCAAAATCCTAAGTCCCTGAAAACAACAACATCACAGAGCCTAGTTTGCATGCTTGTGCTAGTCACCACAAAGATCACAAAAATACAAGACAAACACCCCTGTAAAGATGGCATTAAGTAGTTCAAGACACATGTAGACCTCATGCTCAAAGGATGCTCACATCAAATGTAACAAAAATGAGAAATCACAATGATCTGATAAGTACCAACAGTTAACATTTTATAGCACTCTTGCATTAATAAAAATGGCATCATAATAGACAGCAAAATGCATGGAAATGCTTCTAACGTGAAGAGCTCAACGAGGTGAACAATTTGATATACCATATGCAAGATTTGGAGCTACGGTCACCGAGATAAGACATGTGGAAGGAGGCATAAAAATAATGCAGATTCGGGGACTTGGTGGAAATTTTTACCCTCCAAAAAGTCAACGGGACGAGGATATCCGGGACGGAGAGATCCGGGGCGCGGACGCGGCGTTTGGTTCACGGATGCAATCGTTCAGGGTTGTTGCCGTAAAGATCGACACCGGCAACGAACCTCGGGGTGTGGGGCGGCGATGGAAGCGATGACCAGCGTGGGGACGGGCGGATCCGGCACTGGGGCCTCGTCCCCAGCCAGATCCGGCGACAGTCGGCAGCCGGGGAGGCGAGGCTGAAGCCCTGGCGGGCGGCGCTGGGCGGCGAGATGCGTGCGGCGGAGCGGCACCAGTGGTGGTGCGCGAGCAGGGCGGCGGCGCAGGAAGGACGGCGGCGACGCGGTGGCGCGCGCCAGCGAGGCGGATGCGGGCGGCGGGGCGGCGACGCATCGGGTGCCATGCGGTGCGAGGTGGTGCGAGGGCGGGCGCGCTGGCCCGGCGGCGTGCTGGGACGGGCCGGCTATGGGCTGCGGCAAGCCGCTGCGTGGTAGGAGGAGAGACAGGGACTGGTGGTGGCGTGCGGTTGGAGGAGAGCGGCGGCGGGGTGACGTGGCAGCCTCTCTTTGACCGGAGCGACGTGGCGGCGGCGGTGGACGCGTCCAATGCGGGATGGACGTGTCCGGCGACGCGAGGAGGGAGTTGGCTAGGGTTAGACCGCGAAATTTTCGGGGAGGAGCACATATATATAGGTAGATGGAGTTAGGAGTGTCCAATGAGGTGCGGTTTTCGCCCACACGATCGTGATCCGATGACGGAGGACATGGAGATGGTTTATATGGGTTATTGGGCCGTTTTGAAGGGGTGTTGGGCTGCAACACACAAGAAGCCTTTTCGGTTACCCAGTTAACCGTTGGAGCATCAAACGGCCTCCAAATGAAACGAAATTTGACAGGCGGTCCACCCGTGGTGTACCAAGGCCACTTGGCAAATCTTGGTCCATTCCGATAACGTTTAACACCCTCTCATGAAAAGAGACAAGAGGGGTGCGCCGGTGCATGTGGAAGTGTCGGATTGCGAAACGGACAATGGGGAAAATGCTCGGATGCGTGAGACGAACACGAATGAAAATGCGAGGGGCATGATGACATGATATGAAATGCATGACATGAACAAAATGCAAAAAGAAGATAAAACCCGACCACGAAGGGAATATCAAAATACATCTCCGGAAGTGGAAAGAGTCAGAGTTACAAATATGGAAAGTTGCATCCGGGGCATTACACCACTCCACCACTAGAAGAGGATCTCGTCCCGAGATCTAGGATGGCACTAGAGAGAACGGAAGAGGGAGAGAAGAGGTAAAACAAAGTTTCTTCTTTGACAAATGAGTGAAACCAAAGAACCTTGATAGGTTAAACCATTTGAGAAAAGAATACAACGGAGATGAGCGAAGTTGAAAACACTCCATTAGAAAAGAGGAACAAGGAAGAACAAATTCGGACAGCACTCCGGGTGAAAAGAGATGAAATACATGATAAGATGAAAAGAGCTTGAGCAGAGGACACAACACTCTGGTTAAATGATAAGCATGAAAAGAACACGATCCTCATACTTCAAGATGATGAGTGAAGAGAGCGACATCACAATGCCTCCGGTAGAGATAATAGAAGATAGATCATTGGAATGAAAGAATGGAGAAGAAAATGCCAACTTCTGCCACAATAGAACTTGGAGAGCACCCTTCTAAGAAGGTTATATCGGAGTTGTTGGTAAACCAACAAAGAAACGAATAAACTTGTAGTTGGCTTATGGAAAACTTCTCAAAATTGAGGTGAAATTCTGCCACTATGGAAACAAAAGATTGGATTGATATCAACAAGAAGATGAGAAGCTTATTTCATTGGGAGGATAAATGAAGAACTTGGGTCATTTATAAGCACCATATATAGCAACAATCCTTAGGGAAAGCTTTAGGTGAAATATAACCCAAGATAATTCCAATGAAGAGATTGATGGGTTGCAAAGGATCTCATGAATGAATTGAAAATGATGGGTTTAACATATGTCATTCCGGACAACTTGTGAATCATGAAACACGAAGGGAAATTGTCAAGAGTGACATAACACCATCTCAAAAGTTAAGGTAGAAAGAATTGCACTTCGGAATGCAAGATGAAGAATACTTGAACTCCTCTGAAAAGAATCTCGATGAACACTTCGAGAAGGAATTAAATCCTTGACGAACCATCATGCAGAGCCTCCATGAAGAACTCCGCTAATAAAAGGATGATAAAAAGAAACAGAAGTTGCAAACACAAGGTGAATCCTTGCAATGATTTAAATGGAGCTTCGCGATGATACAACCAAGAAAAAACTTGGAACTCCGGAAAGAAAGATGAACAAATGAAATCAAGGATTTTGATGAACCTCCGGAATAAGGAATTAATCATTTGGGTGAAACAAGAATAAGAATTATGTTATTCTCATCCTTGACCAATATAAATTGATGACAAGCAACGGATTTGGCATACTACTTATTCTCGTATAAAGTTTTAAGAGAGATATATCGTAAACTCAATGAACCACCGGTAGGATTTGGAAACAACGAATGAATTGATATGATAGCAAAGGAAAAGTAATCATGAATGAACCACCGTAAGAATTTAAAAGAACGAAGATACTTGAGTGAATCAAGATGCAAGAGAACGAATAGATCGTGAACTTATTAGAGAATACTTGAATGATGCACCGGTAAGATTTGGAGAACGATAGCTGAAAGCTGAAATGAATAAACCCGAAATGATGGCCCTCGGAGGATCGAACTGAAAAGACTCCTGAATTGCTCCGGATGGTTGAAAAGAATTCTCACAGTCAAAACAATTATGAGAGGATGGCATAAAGCTAGAACCATGAATCTTCAAGAGAACGGATATGATTGCATAGAAACTCTTCTTCGGTCTTCAAATGCAGAGAATGACGATGGGAAACAACACCATGAATTATTGAGGCATTCCGGAATGAAAAATAGAAAGGTTGAACCAACAATGAAAATAATTTGAAAGATCTTGGACAAAGACATTTGACTGATGATAACTCATTCTTACGTCAAACTTTGAAATGCATTTGAGAATAACTCCAGAAATAGAAGAGTTGGGTAAGATCCTGGGAAAAGACCCAGGAAAAGTCGTGTGAGTTAGGGCCCACTCAAAAGAAAGACCGTTGAGCAGATTGCTTGAAAAGAAAGATTGCACCGCTTGAATTAGACGGCTTGAATGAGATAACATCCTCAAAAGAACTTGAACGGATCGAGAATGGAAACTTGAATCACCTGAGATATCTTCAGCACTTCGGATATGAATAGAAAGAGATGAACGATTAAGAGTTGCACCGGCATGAGAAAGCATTTGAACCGAGGAAAGGATATGATCAACAAAGCTTGAATTGAATCCACCGGAGAAGAAAAGAATGATCAATGATGAACTTATAGAGCATCTTCATGAGAACCACCGGGTAAGAACATTGATTGAAAATAATGAAGAGACTTCACATGAGTAAAATGGATACTTGATTAAGACATCTGATTCCTTGTAGGAAAAGGGTGGGAGGGTGGGAAAACAAAGGAAACTTGGGACGGATGAAACAAATAACATTGAGAAGACTTTGAGTTGATCTTGCGGATGGAAAAAATGATAGGATTATCTTGAAGAGAATCACACCGGTTGGAAAGAATTGACATGACAACCTCGATGATCAAGAAGGATTGGTATTCACATAGAAGTGTGAGAACACCACTTAGGGAAGGTATGGAATTAACACTTGACATTGAAGCAACTCGAATACCACAACTGAAACAAAAACAAAATATTTGGCTCGCAGAATAAGCCGGAAACAAACATATGATAGATCCCGTATCGTATCATGTATCTGTTGGAAGGATATCCTACGAGATACTTGAAATCCCACTTATAAACTCTCGAAACTTGCTGGTTATGCAATCAGGTGTTGGGAATACAGGGGAAGCATAATATCTCACCCAAACTAACAATCCCTACATCCAGCTATATCCATCCTTCAACACATAACCAAAAAACCTTCATAAATTGTGTACCTCAACCTTCGAAAAGCATCCGTTATACGAGTTATGGCAATACTCCCGAACTCCCGCCCCAGTACTGGGTGGCGTCGAGGTTATCTCACCAACAAGTGCATGAAAGAGATTTTCGATGTCGGCGAACTCAGGTATTCCAGAACTGCAACGATAAAATTGTGACGACAACACCTCAGAGCTCAACTCCCAGGGACACTGCCACAACCCCTAAATGTCAGGAGGCACCAAGAACAATGTTCTCATCACAAGACTATCGGAACAATTCCAAGATACCCGCGTGATCCTAAATTTTTTCGTGAAATTTGAGGAGAGGAGAGTTAAAAACTTCTACGTCAGGACGCCTCACCAGAGCGACGAAGGGACTGAGGAGTAAAAAGAATCATACTCTCCGATAAATATAATCCTAAGACTCAAAACATTTTGTTCTAGACGCAACAACGTCAGCGATTCGATCAAGCAGGGGGCTCCTAAGTCGGGGATGGCTCTGATACCAACTTGTAATGCCCACAATGCGGCTATATCTCCCATGTGTCGGGGCATGACTTAGAGGCATAGCCGCATGGTATGCTTGTCGCAAGAGGGGTAATCTTCACACATCCCATGTACTGAATACGAAAGGGATAAAGAGTTGTCTTGCAATCGCCACTTCACATAAATACAAGTTAAACATACGTCATCCAACGTACAATCAAGGTACGACTACGGAACCAAAATAAAAGAAGACAACCCCAAATGCTAGATCCCCGATCGTCCCAATTGGGCTCCACTACTGTCAATAGGAAACGAAACAAAACAACTATCAAGATCTTCATTGAGCTCCCCCTTGAGCTGGGTTGCGTCACCTGCACTGGCATCATCGGCACCTGCAACTGTTTAGAAGTATCTGTGAGTCACGAGGACTCAGCAATCTCACACCCGCGAGATTAAGACTATTTAATCTTATGGGTAGGAAAGGGTAGTGAGGTGGAGCTGCAACAAGCACTAAGCATATATGGGCTAACATACGCAAATAAGAGCAAGAAGAGAAGCAACGCACGGTCGAGAAGCTATAAGTGATCAAGAAGTGATCCTGAAGCTACTTACGTTCAAGCATAACACGAGACCGTGTTCTCTTCCCGGAATCCGCTGAAAAGAGACCATCACAGCTACACACGCGGTTGATTCATTTTAATTAAGTTAAGTGTCAAGTTCTCTACAACCGGATATTAACAAATTCCCATCTGCCACATAACCGCAGGCACGGCTCTCGAAAGTTTATACCCTGGAGGGGTGTCCCAACTTAGCCCATCACAAGCTCTCATGGTCAACAAAGGATATTCCTTCTCCCAGGAAGACCCGATCAGTCTCGGAATCCCGGTTACAAGACATTTCGACAATGGTAAAACAAGACCAGCAAAACCGCCCATTGTGCCGACAATCCTGATAGGAGCTGCACATATCTCGTTCTCAAGGCAACACTGGATGAGCAATCCGTACAACTAAAACCAACCCTCAAGTTTCCCTAAGGTGGCGCTGCAAGGGTCTCTAGTTCGGACCAACACTTAGAGAAGCACTGGCCCGGGGGGTTAAAATAAAGATGACCCTCGGGTCTGGAGAACCCAAGGGAAGGTGACAGGTTGTTAGGCAATTGTAAAACCAAGGCTGGGCTTTGCTGGAGGAGTTTTATTCAAAGCGAACTGTCAAGGGGTTCCCATAACACCCAACCGTGTAAGGAACGCAAAATCAAGGAACATAACACCAGTATGACGGAAACTAGGGCGGCAAGAGTGGAACAAAACACCAGGCATAAGGCCAAGCCTTCCACCCATTACCAAGTATATAGATGCATTAAAGTAAATAAGATATAATAATGATATCCCAACAAATCCATGTTCCAACATGGAACATACTTCATCTTCACCTGCAACTAGCAACGCTATAAGAGGGGCTGAGCAAAAGCGGTAACATAGCTGAACAACGGTTTGCTAGGAAGGTGGGTTAGAGGCTTGACATGGCAATATGGGAGGCATGATATAGCAAGTGGTAGGTAGCGCGACATAGCAATAGAGCGAACAACTAGCAAAGCAAAGATAGAAGTGATTTCGAGGGTATGGTCATCTTGCCTGCAAAGTTCTCAGAGTTGTCGAAAGCTTGATCCTCGTAAGCATACTCAACAGGTTCCTCGGTCACATACTTGTCTCCTGGCTCTATCCAAAGCAATAACACAAGCAATGGAACAACAATCAATCACGATGCAATGCACAAGCAACATGATGCAAAACATGGCATGACATGCAAGACATGATAGGCAATGCATATGCGTGCTCCAGAAGGGAAAGGATGATCAAGGCATCAACTTGGCAAACCAAGTGTGCCGCTGGAAAGATGAGATGATTTCGGGTAAAATCGATATAAAGATCTCCGGAAACGGATGCACGGTTTGCAAATGGCAAGCAAAATAAGAATGACACAAAACTGCGATTAACAGCATGAGGCCACTTAGAATGCAACAAGAAACTAAGCTACTGCACTCCAACATATCAACAAGGAATATGGCAGTGATGTACAAGAGATGATTGACAAACATGTTCATTGAGGTACGGCTAAATCACACTAGAATAGGTTCAAACAAGCATGGCAAAGGTGCAAAAGATATCAGCTTCACAGACTTTGTGAAATTACTAACATGTCAAAAACAATATCAGGAAGCAATGTTTAGAGCAAGCAAACTTCATGCTACAGGAATGTATCATAGCCAACCAATGCATGGCATGAATCTACTAAAAGCATAGAATAGAAGTCCCTTACTGATCATGAGCCAAAAAGGCACAGAAGATATGATGGCAACCATGTAAACATAGCAAGTTTTATTAACAGTATCAGACTTGGCAGAAAAACAAAGCATGGCATAAACAGAATTATGAAGGAAACTTTGCGAGCTCATGCCACTCACCACAAAGCATTGCATGACAAAACAAGCATACCAACTACAAGATGACATATTCATGAAGCTAACCATTGCAAGATCAAGTTCATAGGATGCAAGGATCACTAGCAACAACCATGGCAATATTGATTAACATGTTAACATACTCCAGGAACATTTTATAGCGAAAGTAGAGCCAGAACAAGATATGCTAGAGCACTCCATAAATGCAAACAGAGGCATGGATGGATAGAGCATAACCACATGTTCAAAATATCCTTACTGAAGTATCTTAAAACAAGCATGGATATCACTGTAGCATCAAGTTTACATGGTATCAAAATAACAGCAGGAAAAGACTTTGCAAAATCCTAAGTCCCTGAAAACAGCAACATCATGGAGCCTAGTTTGTAAGCTTGTGCTAGTCACCACAAAGATCAAAAAAATACGACAAGCACCCCTGTAAAGATGGAATGAAGTATTTCAACACACATGTATACCTCATGCTCAAAGGATGCTCACATCAAATGTAACAAAAATGACAAATCACGATGATCTGATAAGTACCAACAGTTAGCATTTTATATCACTCTTGCATCAATGAAAATGGCATCATAACAGACAACAAAATTCATGGAAATGCTTCTAATGTGAAGAGGTCAATGAGACGAACAATTTGATATATCATATGCAAGATTTGGAGCTACGGTCACCGAGATATGACATGTGGAAGGAGGCATAAAAATAATGCAGATTCGGGGACTTGGTGGAAATTTTTACCCTCCGAAAAGTCAACGGGACGAGGATATCCGGGACAGAGAGATCCGGGGCGCGGACGCGGTGTTTGGTTCGGGGATGTGGCCGTTCAGGGTTGTTGCCGTGCAGATCGATGCTGGCGACGAACCTCGGGGCGCGGGGCAGTGATAGAAGCAATGACCGGCACGGGGACCGGGGGATCCGGCGCTGGGGCCTCATCCCCGGCCAGATACTATGACGGTCGGCGGCGGGGGAGGCGAGGCCGAAGCCCCGGCGGGCGGCGCTGGGCGGCGAGATGCGCATGGCTTAGCGGCACCGGTGTTGGTGCGCGAGCAGGGCGGCGGCGCAGGAAGGACGGCAGCGACGCGGTGGCATGCGCCGGTGAGGCGGATGCGGGTGGTGGGGCGGTGACGCATCAGGCGCCATGCGGTGCGAGGTGGCGAGAGGGCGGGCATGCGGGCCACGGTGTAGTGGTAGGAGAGAGAGGGACAGGTGGCGGCGTGTGGTTGGAGGAGAGCGACGGCGAGGTGACGTGGCGGCCTCTCATTGACCGGAGCAACATGGCGGCGGCGGTGGACATGTTCGACGCGGGATGGACGTGTCCGGCGGCACGAGGAAGGAGATGGCTAGGGTTAGAGCGCGAAACTTTCGGGGAGGAGCACATATATATACTTGTTTATTCCATCTTGCTTGTAAAGATGAACGTGAAGTGCAGGATCGACAGGCATTGGCGCGGACTAACTTTTCTGCAGGTTGACCTTCATCATGGACATCGTGTGCATCCACTATTTCCACTACACGAGCACCTTCATCAGGTGCCACTTCCAGCCGTGATACAAGAAAGCAGGCACAACCACCACTATCTGCCAAGAGCACACCTGCTGGGCCTACACAGAGTTCTTCTTCTTCCATGGCATCAATAGGGCATACAAGTGATATTATTTGTCGTTGTTGTAAGGGACGAGGTCATTATGTGAGAGAATGCAAATCTCAGCGTGTGATGATTGCTACTGAGGATGGTGGGTATGAGTCCGCTAGTGACAATGATGAGGAGACTTTGGCTCTTATTACACGTGAAGAACACAGTGAAGATGATTCTGATCATGAGACGCAATACATGGCTCCTGAAGACGCTGACAGGTATGAATGTTTAGTTGCTCAACATGTTTTGAGTGTGCAGGTCACACAAGCTGAGAAAAATCAGAGGCATAATTTGTTCCATACAAAGGGAGTAGTGAAGGAACGTTCTGTTTGTGTCATCATAGATGGAGGGAGCTGCAACAACTTGGCTAGCATGGAGATGGTGGCGAAGCTATCTCTCACCACACGACCATGTCCACATCCTAACTACATCCAATGGTTTAACAACAGCGGCAAGGTTAAGGTAACACGTAATATTCGTGTGCATTTTAATATCTCTACATATGCTGATTATGTTGATTGTGATGTGGTACCTATGCAAGCATGTTCCTTATTACTTGATAGACCATGGAAATTTGATAAAAAATTCTATACACCATGGTAGAAACAATCAGTATACTCTTGTTCATAAGGATAAACTTATTACTTTGCTTCCTAAGTCTCCTGATTCCATTTTGAAAGATGATATTAATAGAGCTAATAAAGCAAAACAGGAGAAAAATAAGAGTTAAAATCATATTGTGGCAAACGAATTTGAGTAACAAATGAAGCATGATAATAAACCATCTAGTGTTGCTTTTGAAATTAAATTGAAAAGTGCATGTTTACTTGCCACCAAATCTGATATTGAGGAGCTAGATTGTAGCAAATCTATTTGCTATGCTTTTGTGTGCAAAGAGGCATTATTTTCATTCGAGGACGTGCCTTCCTCTTTGCCTCCTGCTGTTACTAACATGTTGCAGGAGTTCCCTGGCGTCTTTCCACAAGACGTGCCACCGGGATTACCACCTATTCGAGGGACTGAGCATCAGATTGACTTAATTCCCGGTGCATCGCTACCCAACCGTGCACCATACCGTACCAATCCAGAGGAGACGAAGGAGATTATGCGTCAAGTCCACGGGCTGCTCGACAAAGGTTATATATGTGAATACCTTAGTCGTTGTGATGTTCCTATTATTCTAGTGTAGAAAAAGGATGGTACATCGCGTATGTGTGTTTATTGTAGAGGCATTAATAATATTACTATTTATTATCGTCATCCTATTCCTAGGCTAGATGATATGCTTGATGAATCGAGTGGCTCTACAATATTCTCCAAAGTTGATTTCGTAGTGGATACGATCAAATTCGTATGAAATTGGGAGATGAATGGAAAATCGCATTTAAAACTAAGTTTGGTTTATATGAGTGGTTAGTCACACCTTTTGGGTTAACTAATACACCTAGTACTTTCATTAGATTAATGAACGAAGTTTTACGGGCTTTCATTGGACGATTTGTGGTAGTCTATTTTGATGATATACTGATTTATAGCAAATCTTTGGAAGAACATTTGGAACATTTACGTGTTGTTTTTATTGCTCTACGTGATGCACGTTTGTTTGGTAACCTTGGGAGGTGCACCTTTTGCACCGACCGAGTGTCTTTTCTTGGCCAAGTTGTTACTCCACAGGGAATTGAAGTTTAAAAAGCCAAGATTGAATCTATTGAGAGTTGGCCACAGGCCAAGACGGTCACACAAGTGAGGAGTATTCTTGGACTCCCTGGTTTCTATAGGCATTTTGTGAGAGATTTTAGCACCATTGCTGCACCTCTCAATGAGCTTACAAAGAAGTATGTGCCTTTTGTTTGGGGTACCGCACAGGAAGAATCCTTCACGGTGTTGAAAGACAAGTTGACACATGCTCCTTTACTCCAACTTCTTGATTTTCATAAGACTTTTGAGCTTGAATGTGATGCTAGTGGAATTGGATTAGGAGGTGTGTTATTACAAGATGGTAAACCTGTTGCATACTTTTCTGAAAAATTGAGTGGGCCTAGTCTGAACTATTCTACTTATGATAAAGAATTATATGCTGTTGTTCAGACCTTAGAAACATGGCAACATTATTTATGGCCCAAAGAATTTGTTATACATTCTAATCATGAATCTTTGAAACACATTAAAAGTCAAGGAAAACTGAACCGTAGACATGCTAAATGGGTTGAATTCATTGAGACTTTCCCTTATGTCATTAAACACAAGAAGGGTAAAGAAAATGTTATTGCTGATGCATTGTCTCGTCGTTATACTATGCTTTCATAACTTGACTTTAAAATATTTGGTTTAGAGACCATCAAAGATCAATATGTGCATGATGATGAATTTAAAGATGTATTGCAGAATCGTAAAGAAGGGAGAACATGGAACAAGTTCGTCGTTAATGATGGATTTGTGTTTCGTGCTAACAAGCTATGCATTGCATCTAGCTCTGTTCGTCTTTTGTTATTGCAGGAGGCGCACGGAGGAGGATTAATGGGACATTTTGGCATGAAGAAGACATAGGATGTACTTGCTACACATTTCTTTTGTCCAAAGACGAGACGGTATGTTGAGCATTTTGTTGCTCGCTGCACTACATGTCAAAAAGCAAAGTCACGACTCAATCCTCATGGTTTATATATGCCTTTGCGTGTACCTAGTTTTCCTTGGGAGGATATATCTATGGACTTTGTTTTAGGTTTACCTCGAACAAAGAAGGGGAGTGATAGTATATTTGTTGTCGTGGATAGATTTTCAAAAATGGCACATTTTATACCATGTCATAAAAGCGATGATGCTACTAATGTTGCTGATTTGTTCTTTTGTGAAATTATTCGCTTGCATGGTGTGAAAAATACAATTGATTCAAATCCTGATACTAAGTTTCTTAGCCACTTTTGGAGATGTTTATGGGCTAAGTTGCGGACTAAACTGCTTCTTAGTACTACATGTCATCCCCAAACTGATGGACAAACTGAAGTAGTCAATACAACATTGTCTACCATGCTTAGGGCTGTTTTGAAGAATAGCAAGAAAATGTGGGAAGAATGTTTGCCTCATATTGAATTTGCTTATAATCGGTCGCTGCATTCTACTACTAAGATGTGCCCTTTTGAAATTGTGTATGGTTTCCTACCTCGTGCACCTATTGATTTGTTGCCTCTTCCATCTTCGGAGAAGGTTAATTTCGATGCTAAACAATGTGCTAAATTGATCTTAAAAATGCATGAGTTAACTAAGGAAAACATTGAGCGTATGAATGCTAAATATAAACTTGCTGGAGATAAGGGTAGAAAACATGTTGTGTTTGCACCTGGAGATCTTGTTTAGTTACATTTGAGTAAGGATTGATTTCCCGATTTGCGCAAATCAAAGCTAATGCCACGTGCTGATGGTCCTTTTAAGGTGTTAGAGAAAATATATGATAATGCATATAAACTTGAGCTACCTGCAGATTTTGGGGTTAGTCCCACTTTTAACATTGCTTATTTGAAGCCTTATTTGGGTGAGGAAGATGGGCTTCCATCGAGGACGACTTCGTTTCAAGAAGGGGATGATGATGAGGACATCAATACCATTGTTACACCCGTAGCCCCTACTACTATACATACTGGACCAATTACTAGAGCTCGCGCATGCCAATTAAATTACCAGGTACTCTCATTTCTTGTTAATGATTCTAATGTTCATGAGAATATGATGCTGCCTAAATTGGATACATTTGTTTTGCTTACAAATGAAGGGCCTAGCTTGGAGAAGGATGAACATAGGAGCAAGAAAAAGCATGGAGATGATGGCATGCGCAAGGGAAACAAGAACGGAGTTTCAAGTGATGATTTCAGGACTTTGGAGCCACCGTAATCAATGCATGAAGGCTTGGGCGAAATATTCAAGATGCCATTCCACAAATTTCGTCCATAGGCTATTATAGGTGCTACGTCACCTTATTATTGGGCCAGGCCCATGTAATTTCGAAATATAGAAGTATAGGCTATTTTTAGAGTCCGTATATGTGGGGAAAATAGAGATAGGGGTGGTTTCGGACCCCTCCTACAAGGGGCCAGGAAATTACCCCCTCTTCCTCCTTATATACAACCCTTAGGGCATTGTTTAGACTTTGGGTTTTGTTTAGATTAAAAGTTCGCCATAGTTGCAACTTCGCGTACTTCGTTTGTGTTCAACGACCAAACCAAGATGTCACAGAACCCCACCTTCATTAATAAAGCTTCCCTCTTTTATTCGCAATATCCACATTGCAATCTGAGTTTCTTGCTTGTTCTTCGTTTTCTCACAGGAAATAGACCATCGTGGTTAGGTTGTTCGTGCTCCAGCATGGTCAATAACCCCTCGGAAGTTGGTTTAGCGATTGCTAAGGCGCGACATCTTCGCACGTTCGTAGTTGGATCGTCAAAGTCGACTCCCACAAAAAACTACTGCTATCTCATTGAAACATCGGGGCACCTTCGCCTCT
This sequence comes from Triticum urartu, assembly GCF_003073215.2. Classification (NCBI taxonomy): domain Eukaryota; kingdom Viridiplantae; phylum Streptophyta; class Magnoliopsida; order Poales; family Poaceae; genus Triticum; species Triticum urartu. Next base: position 204,404,667 of record NC_053026.1, on the reverse strand, counting down.
ATTAGCATGTTTACTAATAAGCTTAATATTGTTAATAGTTCTACTCATATAATCACCCAAGTGGTCAAGCATGTAAGCATTACGTTTCAATTGTATACCAACATAAGCATTAAAGTTTTCTTATTTAACAATAAAGTTATCAAACTCATCCAAGCATTGACTAGCAGACTTATTATAAGGAATATCACCTTCCTCAAATCTATGGAGAGAGTTTACCTCTACTACCCGTGTCAGGTTATCAAGACCATGTATTTCTTCAATTGGCGGTAAATTCTTAACATCTTCAGCTTTAATACCTTTTTCTTTCATAGATTTCTTTGCCTCTTGCATATCTTCAGGACTAAGAAATGGAATACCCCTTTTCTTCGGAGTTGGCTTAGGAGTTGCTTCCGGAAGTGTCCAATCATTATCATTATTCAACATATTATTCAATAGCAATTCATCTTGCTCAACGGATCTTTCCCTGAAAACACAACCAGCACAACGATCAAGGTGGTCTCTGGAAGCATCGGTGAGTCCATTATAAAAGATATCAAGTATTTCATTTTTCTTAAGAGGATGATCAGGCAAAGCATTAAGTAATTGGAGACACCTCCCCCAAGCTTGTGGGAGACTCTCTTCTTCAATTTGCACAAAGTTAAATATTTCCTTGAAAGCAACTTGTTTCTTATGAGTAGGGAAATATTTTTGAGAGAAGTAGTAAATCATATCCTTGGGACTACGTACACAACCAAGAGCAAGTGAATTAAATCATAACATAGCATCACCCTTTAACGAGAAAGCAAACAATTTGAGAATATAGTAATAGCGAATTATTTCCTCATGAGCAAATAGGGTGGCTATATCATTCGATTTAGTAAGATGTGCCACAATAGTTTCACACTCATATCCATAGAAAGGATCAGATTCAATCAAAGTAATTAACTCAGGATCGACAGAGAATTCATAATCCTTATTAGTAACAAAGATAGGTGGAGTAGCAAAATTAGGATCATATTTCATTCTAGCTTTCAAGGATTTTTCTTTCAGCTTAGTTAATAATTTCTTAAGATCCTCTCTATCATTGCAAGCAAAGAAGTCTATAGCGGTTTCTTCATTCATAACATAACCCTCAAGTACAACATGCAATTCATATCTAGGGGGAGAATCATAATCTTCAGTTTCAATAATATCATCAGCTTCAGTAATTTCATTCTCTCTAACCCTAGCAAGTTGTTCATCAAGAAATTCACCAAGTGTCACAATATTATCTAGTAGAGAAGTAGTTTCATCATAAGTATCATGCATAGCAGAAGTGGCATCATCAATAACATGCTACATATCAGAATCAATAGTAGGTGTCGCAAGTTTACTCAAAACAGAAGGTGAATCAAGTGCAGAGCAAGATGGAGGTTCCTTACCTCCCCTCGTAGTTGAGGGATAGATCTTGGTTTTATTGTCTTTTTAGATTTCTCATAGTGATCAACAGATATAAATCCCAAGTGACTCAAAGAATAGAGCTATGCTCCCCGGCAACGGCGCCAGAAAAAGGTCTTCATAACCCACAAGTATAGTGGATCGCAACAGTTTTTGAGGGTGGAGTATTCAACCCAAATTTATTGATTCGACGCAAGGGGAGCCAAAGAATATTCTCGAGTATTAGCATATGAGTTGTCAATTCAACCACACCTGAAATACTTAATATCTGCAACAAAGTATTTAGTAGCAAAGTAGTATGGAAGTAATGGTAATAGTGGCAATAGTAACAGTGGCAATAGTAACAGTAGCAGTTTTATCGGAGTAAATAGCCATGGGTAGCCTAGCCGGCTTCCCCTGGCCATTCTGAAAAAATGACGAGCCCGTCCGGCTCTCAAGAATCCAAGACATGGGGCCGCCTTCCCCTTGCTGGCTGTCACCCAGGCCGGCTTTCGGAAGGTGGCCCGACTTTAGCCCTCGTGAAGAAAGCCATGGGAGGGCCGACTTCGAGAAGCCGGCCGCGAGAAGGCCGACTCCAAGAAGCCGGCTCCCATAAAGCGGTTGAGACCGTACCCTCAAAGTTTGCATCCACCTAGCGGCGATGTGACGGGGCGTCGCTACAGTGAAACCTGCCTCCCCCGAATCCCGGAGCACACCTGGCACAGTGCGCCGTACGGGGTGGGCCTGACCCGTCCGGCGCGGCACTGTTGCCATGATGACCCTGGTGTCACCTACGACGGGCCGCCAGTGCGGCCCACAGATGGTGGGCCCCTTCGGGCAGAGAGACACCTGAAGGCGGCCACGCCTCCCTCCAGTCGGCCCAAGACGGAGCCAGCTCCCCGCAGCCGGCTTGCCGCCTCCCTCGAAGGAGACGCCCCATTAAGGAGACAAGACGCGGTGAGGCTACAGCGATCGCCCGACGGGCGGCGGCACTGTAGCCGCGCCTACCACGACGAAGCCCACGTCACCAAGATAGAGCAACAGTAACCAGCCGCCGACCAGGTCCTGGACAGTGGGGCCTGCCTGTCGACCAAGGGGCCGGCAGCCGGCGGGACCCACCAGTCGGCGGGCCCCAGAAGCCGGCGCAGAAGCCGGCGAGCGCAGTCACAGACGGCTGGGCCCCGCGCCCAGTCGGATTACCATTGTACCCCCGGGGGGTAGGCTATATAAACCCCCGGGGCACCCATGCAAAGCGTTCGACCCTCAGCTAGTTTTAGACACCACACAAGGAGGAGAAGCAAGCCAGCCGTGCCCTTCTTCCTCCTCCCACCGAACAGCTCAAGGAGCGTTGTGTAGCTACTTGTTCATCTAGAGATCATGCGGAGACCCCGCAGAGCAGTAGTAGGGGTGTTATCTCCACGGAGAGCCCCGAAGCTGGGTAAGATTCGCCGGCGTGCATGTCTTCGCCTCATCCCGTTTCCAGGCACCGGCGACGTCTTACTGGCTCCCACAATGATAAGCCACCCGTTGGCATATGTCGCACCTACCACCCGACATTGGCGCCCACCGTGGGGCCAGGTGCACCGTCGTCCGGAGACCTGTTCTGGACGGGAACCCTCTTCCTCCCCAGCGAGCGTAGCCAGCCCGGCACGCCCGATGGTGCTTGCCACGACGCGCTGCAAGGCGTCACCAGCATCTGCGCGGCGAGCAGCCTCGCCGATCTCCTTGACGAAACCCTCATCTCCGACGAGCTCGCCTCCGACGCGGGCACCGACCACCTTGCCAACCTCCTCGACCAGCTCCATGTCTCCAGCAAGCCCGCTGTGGACTTGGAGTTGGTCGGCTCCACCGATCCGATGCCTGTCGACTCCGACACGGCCTCGTTCGACACCTTCCCCACCAACGTCGCGATCTACAACGACCCGCTTCCTCGGACCGACGGCCGCGATACTGTCACCGCCGATGTGATGGTCGTCGGCCACGGCGGTGCGGCCAGCGAGAGCGCCCACGATGCCCCGCACGCGGCGGCCCACGACTTGTCCACCCCCCTCCCGGCTAATGCCGACAACGAAGCACTGGAGGCACGCCGCCTCGCCCTCCTTGCAGAGGGCCGGAGGCTGGCTTCCGTGAGACGCCTCACAGAGGCCTACCAGCGCGAAGCTGACCGCGCCGCCTTCGGCACGCCGGCCCCGGGCGGGCCAAGCCAGGCCGGCATTGTCAAGAGATGTGGCGCCGTCATCGCCGACACGCTGGGAGTCGACCGCCCGGTCTATGCCACTCCGCTCGAGAACTTGCGTGCCGCCCAGGCGGCCGTAGACGAGTTGGACGGCCTGGAGGCCGAGGACCTCCCCCACATGACCCGGCGCATCCAGCAACTGATTGACGCGGCCGCACGGCGGCACGAAGCCGACGCCCGCGCGGGAAGCCCTCCCCCACGCCGAGATCACGGCGCGACGTCCCGGACACCGACTACGAGCAATGCCCGCGCGCGGCGCGAGAAAGAGCCGGCGGCCAGCCGAAGCTGGACCCGGATCTCCATCGAGCGAGATGCGGACGGCCATCCCCGAGCCATGGAATGGTGGGGCGACCCGCCTCCGCCTTGACCCCGTGGAGAGAGATATCCCACCCCGCCGCCAGTGGCGCACCCGACTCTCAGCGGCCGACTAGGTTGCCGCGAAGGAGTCGGCGAGAACGACGCCCGCCATCGGATCGACCGCCTGGCGCGATCCTTGGCATTGGAAGAAGAAGACGATGTCGGCCCGCCCTGTTTCGGCCTCCGCATCCGTGACGAGCCTTTCCCCAAAGGGTTCTCGCTCCCAAGAGACACGCCCAAGTACAACGGCTCCGTGAAGCCGGAAGATTGGCTGATCGACTACTCCACGGCGGTCAGCATAGCCAACGGCAACCGGCGCGTTGCCGTGAAGTACGTGCCCCTCATGCTGCAAGGCACGGCGCGGACCTGGCTCAACAGCCTCAAGCCTCTCAGCATCAACAGCTGGCTAGATTTCACCGAAGCTTTCATCCGCAACTTCACCAGCACCTACAAGCGGGCTCCCAAGCCCAGACAGCTCTCCTTGTGCGTACAAGGCCCCGCCGAGTCCACTCGCGACTAGCTCACGCGTTGGGCCGAGCTCCGCAATTCTTGCGAGGGGGTGCACGAGGTGCAAGCCATCGAGTACTTCACAGCCGAATGCCGAGAAGGCACCCTCCTCAAGCACAAGCTCCTCTGTGACGAGCCGACCACCCTCGACGAGCTTCTGGACATAGCGGACAAGTACGCCACCGCCGACTCCTCGATGAAGACTGAGCTTCGGGTAGACGCGTCCGGAAAAGTACTCAACCCGGCGCCCAAGACGCCGGCTGGGGACTCCGGCCGACGCCCACACTCGAACGACCACAAGCACAAGGGCCCTGCGCCGCCTCCCGCTAGTCGGCAGGTGGCCACGATCGAAGACGCGCTGCCTGAAGGGCGACCTGCGCCCAAGAAGCCCAAGGGCGGCCGGCCGGCTTGGCAGTCGGCCTTCTCCTACGAGCAAACTCTCGACGCCCCGTGCAAGTTCCACAGCGGTGCGAAGCCATCCAACCACACAACCGGGAAGTGCCATTGGCTCACCCGAATCTCTAAAGGAGAGGGGCTCGTGCCGCCTCCGCCTGCCGGCCCGCCGCCTCCGCCTCCGCCGCCTCCGGCCGCTCGGCCCGCAGTCGGAGCCGTGCATGACGAATTCCCTGACGAGCAAGCTACCTACATCGTCTTTACAAGCCAGCCCGAAGACCGGCGCAGCAAACGCCAAGAGCACCTGGAAGTCAGCGTGGTCGGTGCCAACCCCGCCGGACACATGCATTGGTCAGAAAAGCCCATCAGCTGGAGCCGGGCCGACCATCCAGAAGTGATGCCGTCTCCCGGTTCTTATGCGTTGCTCCTGGAAGCCACCCTCGCGACGGACAAACGCGCTGCCCGCTTCTCCCACATGCTGATAGACGGCGGGAGCAGCATCAACATCCTGTACCGTGACACCCTGGAGAAGCTAAATGTCAAGACGAAGCAGCTCATGCCGACTCGGACGGTGTTTCATGGCATCGTACCCGGCTTATCCTGCGCCCCCCATTGGCAAGATCAAGATTGATGTACTCTTTGGGGACAAGGAGCATTTCCGCCGGGAAGCAATCTGGTTTGAAGTGGTGGACTTGGAGAGCCCCTACCACGTGTTGCTTGGCCAACCCGCCTTGGCCAGATTCATGGCAGTTCCCCACTATGCATACCTCAAGATGAAGATACCAAGCACCAAAGGCGTCATCACGGTAGCCGGCGATTACAAGAAGTCTTCCGAGTGCGCTGCCGCCAGCAGCCGGCTGGCCGAGTCCCTTGTGATTGCCGAAGAGAAGAAGATGTTGGACTGGGTTGTGGCCTTGGCCAGCAAGCAGCCAAACCAGTCCCCCGACCCCAAGGAGTATGATGCCCAAGGATCTTTCCAGCCGGCCAGAGACACCAAGAAGATACCCCTTGACCCTGAGCACCCCGAGAGGTTTGCCATCATCGGGGCAAGCCTGAACAGCAAATAGGAAGGCGAGCTCGCCGATTTCCTCCGTGAGAATCGGGACATCTTTGCATGGTCCCCCATGGACATGTCGGGTGTTCCGAGGAAATTCACCGATCACAAACTACACGTCCGAGAAGACGCCAAGCCAGTCAAACAACCCCTTCGCCGACTATCGGAGGAGAAACGCAGGATTGTAGGGGAGGAGATAGCCCGGCTTCTGGCAGCCGGCTTCATTATGGAAGTTTTCTTTCCAGAGTGGCTCGCCAACCCGGTCCTCGTACTAAAGAAGAACAACAAGTGGCGCATGTGTATAGACTACACAAGCCTCAACAAGGCCTGCCCCAAAGATCCCTTTGCCCTGCCAAGGATTGACCAAGTGATAGACTCCATAGCCGGATGCGAGCTGTTGAGCTTCTTGGATGCTTACTCAGGATATCACTAGATAAAGCTGGATCCGGACGACTGCCTGAAGACCGCCTTCATCACGCCATTTGGAGCCTTCTGCTACCTGACTATGACATTCGGCTTGAGAAATGCCGGTGCCACTTTTCAGCGTTGCATGCAGAAGTGCCTCCTCAAGCAACTCGGCAGAAACGCTCACGTCTACGTGGACGACATCGTGGTGAAGACGGAGAAGCGCGGCACCCTGCTGGAAGACCTCAAAGAAACATTTGAGAACCTGCGCCGGTTCCAAATCAAGCTCAACCCTGAGAAATGCGTGTTTGGAGTGCCAGCCGGCCAGCTCTTAGGCTTCCTGGTCTCCGAACGCGGCATCGAATGCAACCCGGTGAAGATCAAGGACATCGAGAGAATGGCGATCCCCACCAAGCTTCGAGACATCCGGTGACTGGGATGCCAAGGACGCAAATATGGCGAGCTACCGCTTCCTGGTTCAACAACTCAGCGGATACTTTGAAGGATGCGAGTTCCTCCACGTACCGCGAGCCGACAACGAGCCAGCCGATGCCCTGGCTCGAATAGGCTCCACTCGGCAAGCAATTCCAACCGGAGTCACTCTACAACGCCTCCTCAAGCCGTCCATCAAGCCGTCTCCAGAATCCGATTCCATCTTCGTGCTGCCTGACCCCGACGCGGCCGGGTCCGGCTCGAAGAACCAAGCGGGCGACCCCGGGACTTCAGTAATCGGCCCGGGGACTTCGGCAACCGGCTCGGGGACTGCCACACTCGGCTCGGGGACTGTAGTAGCCAACTCGGGGACTGCAGTAGCCGGCCCAGGGACTGCACCAACACAACAGCCGGCGGCCAACTCCAGCATTTCACCACCCAGCCCGCCCACCCTGGTGGCAGTAGCCACATTGGCAGTAGGAGAAGTCGCGGCTCCGTCATGGGCTCAGTCCATCCTCAACTTCCTAGTAAACCAAGATCTGCCGGCTGATGAAACAGAGGCAAGACAAGTCCAACGTCGAGCCCGAGCATACACAATCGTCAACAGAGAACTCGTCGAGCGCAGTGTCACTGGAGTCCTCCAACGGTGCGTCGAGCAAGAGAAGGGCATTGCAATCCTCAGAGACATTCACCAAGGAGAATGCGGCCACCATGCAGCTTCAAGATCACTCGTCGCCAAAGCTTTCCGCCATGGTTTCTTTTGGCCGACCGCTTTGGACGACGCCAAAGAATTAGTTAAAAATTGCAAGGGGTGCCAACTCTTCAGCTCCAAGCAACACATGCCGGCTCCGGCACTCAAGACCATTCCCCTCACCTAGCCCTTCACCGTTTGGAGACTGGACATGGTAGGCCCATTCAAGACGGTGCGCGGCGGCATGACGCATTTGCTCGTCGCCGTGGACAAATTCACCAAGTGGATTGAGGCAAAACCGATCAAGAAGCTGAATGGGCCGACTGTTGTGACATTCATCGCAGACATAACAACTCGGTACGGCGTGCCACACAGCATCATCACCAACAATGGCATGAATTTTGCCAAAGGAGCCTTGGCACGTTTCTGCATAGCCCAAGGTATCCGGCTGGACTTAGCGTCCGTCACCCACCCGCAGTCAAACGGCCAGGTCGAGCGAGCCAACGGCCTCATCCTCTCCGGCATCAAGCCCGAACTGGTTGTACCTCTGGAGCGTTCAGCCGGCTGTTGGCTCGATGAGCTGCCGGCTGTCCTCTGGAGTCTGTGCACTACTCCAAACAAGTCAACCGGCTTCACCCCATTCTTCCTTGTGTATGGTGCCGAGGCGGTCATCCCAACTGACGTCGAGTTCGACTCGCCTCGAGTAACCATGTACACAGAAGCGGATGCCAAGGAAGCACGAGAAGACGGCGTCGACCTGCTGGAAGAAAGCCGGCTGTTAGCCCTCAGCCGGTCTGCCATCTACCAGCAGGGTTTGCGCCGCTACCACAGCCGGAAGGTCAGGCCAAGATCTTTCCAAGAGGGCGATCTTGTGCTCCGGCTGATCCAGCGAACAGCCGGCCAACACAAGCTCTCGGCCCCTTGGGAAGGCCCCTTCGTCATCAGCAGAGCTCTAGGCAACGACTCCTACTACCTGATCGACGCACAGAAGCCGAAGGCACGCAAGAGAGACGACTCCGGCAAGGAGTCGGAATGACCATGGAACGCTAACCTCCTTCGAAGATTTTACAGTTGAAATGCAGTATGTATCATGCTAACTTTTGTATTAAGTACGAGACAATAGGCCCCCCGAGGAGGGCTCGGGGACTACCATCTCTTATCTATGAATGAAAAGTATCATGCTTATGACTTTGTCATTTCATTTACTTGTTCCGTCTGGCACCGGGTTGGACTAATCGGCCCGGGGATTGGCCGACTGGAGTTATATTAGAAGTCCTACCCGTAGTCAGACAAGTAGTGTGCTGGCTCCCAAGCTTTCTCTTGCCAAAAGTCGCAGTTCGAAGAACCAGCTGTCCGACTGGCAAGAGTTAAAGGCAGGAACGGGCGCCCACACGAAAAACGGCTAGGGACTAACGGACTAATATAACAAAAGCTGGTTTTTCTCCCACCGCCGAATGGCTACCAGAGTAGCCGGCCGGCCGGTTTCCATTTACTTCACTTCAATCCAAGAAAGCTCAAGTACTTGCCTCCCCAAAGTGGGAAGGCGACAAAGGAAAAAGCCTAAGGATAAAAAGCATACGCGAATGGAAACCAAACATGCACATAATAATATTTACATAAAAGACCTCTGAGAGGCCAGCATTCAACATAGTTTGGATACACCCCAAGTGGGTGGAACTGCGAAAACTTAATGAAGATTGTTCAAAAGACAACAAGCAGGAAAAATAAGGACGACAGGTCAAGCCGGCGGAGCGACCGACGAGCCGGGCTGGTTGGCGGAGACGGCTGTGCCTGCTGAAGGAGCGGCCGGATGGCGAACCTCGGCTTGGTCACCGCCTCCCGCAGAGGGCGCGCTTCCACGCGCCTCGTTGCTGGAGGCACGGTCGGCCTGAGGTCGGCCGGTTATTCCACCAGCCGGCTCGACGTCTTCGCCGTCCTCCTCTTCATCATCCTCGCCCTCGTGCTGGAGGCGATCTCCTCTGCCGAGTCCTCGCCCACCGCCGGGTTCAGCCCGAACCACTCCTCCGGCTGGGCAACACCGTCATCATCGATTTCGGGTGCAAAAACGCTGATGTCGGTGCACTCGGCGATCGTCGAAGCACGTTGGGCGATAGCCGGCCTCACCTCATCCAGCTCCGCGTCGGCCTCCATCCGCCAAGTGCGCAGCTGGTCCAGGCTCAGCCCTGGGTACCAAGCGCGAACGAACTCCAACGCCCGCCCGGCTCCGAGGCGGGCCGCCGACGCCTTCCAAGCCTCAAAGCGACCGACTGCGACCTCCAGCCAGTCGGCAGTCCAGCTTGGGGTGCGGGGGATCGTCTCGCCGGGCCAGAGGGCGGCCAACACTTGCGCCCCGGCACGTTGGAGCCGGCGAAGCATCCGATGAGCCGGCTGCAACCGCGCCTGGACAGCCAAGAGCTGCTCCTCAAGCGTTCGGTTCGCATCCGGCGCGATGTTGGCCCCCGCCTGACGGCGCGCCTCGCGATGGGCTTCGATGCTTTGGGCGGCAAAGGCGGTGTAGCCGGGAAAGTAGTCTGCACAAGGAAATAGGCAGCATCACAAGTTAGAACAAGAACCAGACGCCAAGGGCCAGGAGAGGAGCGAGGAAGGTGGCTTACCGTTGATCAAGTCCTCGATGCGGCCGAAGCCCTCATCCAGTGCTCGCCGGGTCTCGGCCCAGCTCGCCGCCTCGGTCTCAAACTCTGCCTTCAGGGCGGCCTCGCTATCCTGCGCTTGCTGCAGGGCCGCCTTGTGGCTCTTCTCCTGGTCAGCCAGCTTCTTGGCCAGGCGGTCACGCTCCTGGACCAAGACAGCGTACTCGGAGTCCTTGGTATGAAGGGCGGCCTGCGCTTCGCCGAGCTCCTTCCTCAAGTCGGCGTTGGCCCCTGAAGACAAAGAAAAAGACAAGCCAATAAGGAAAAAAGTCGTCAAGAAAGATCCGACCCGACTGCGCGGCAGTCGGCCCGAATCTCGGGGACTACACCCAGTGGGTGCGCTGACGCGCCCCCACGGGAGACAAACAAAATCAAGCACTTACTTCGGCTATCGGCCAAGTCGTCGGTCCTCCGACTCAACTCCCGAGCCTGGGAGTTGAAGGCGGCAGCACGGGAGTTATGATATTCCTAAAAGATTCAGACAAGAAGCAAAGATAAGGTGGTTGTCAAGAAAGATTCGACCTGACTGCGCAGCAGTCGGCCCGAATCTCGGGGACTACACCTAGTGGGTGCGCTGACGCGCCCCCACGGAAGAAATCAAGAGATCAAAACGGCCAAGAATGAAGGACTCACCCGGATGGCGGCTCGCGTCGACAGGAACTCCTGGGTGAACTGCTGCAGCAGGGCGGCCTGAGCTTGAAGCCGGCTCCGGACCCCTTGAGCCTCCACATTCAGCTCGCCAGTCCCCCCGCTGGGAGTCCACTCGGACATGGCAGTGCTGGCCGCCTCCGGATCTTCAGCCGACTGGCCTGCGCCCGCGACTCGGTGCGACTCCGGTGGAGCGGCGCCTCCCCCTGCGTGTCGACGCATCACCGGCTGCACCTCGAGGCCGGCTCTGTCCTTCGGCTCACCCCCAGCCGGCTCCTCTGGCGCCGCTGACGATTGGCCGCCTTGGCCCGCTCCGGTTGGCGCCGCTGGCGGCGCTCTCCTCACGAAGGCCACGGGGTCCTCCCTCCTCTCCATCAGCGGCGGGTCTTGGACGATTTCCTCCACCAAGGGCAGTGGGGTGTCAGGGGCCACGGCTCGGAGGGGAATGGCGAGCAGTGGAGGCTGGTTGCGCGAACCCCCCGCCTCCGTCTCCTTGGTCGCCGACTCCGCCTGGGCCTTGGCTGTCGCGCCGGCCTGCTCCTTCGCCGCCTGGGCGGTCGCTTTTTCCGCCGCCTCGCGCTCCTCCCGCGCCTCACGGGCGTTCCGCTCCGTGGCTTCCCTGAGATCGGCACGGGGGTCCACGCGGCGGGAGCTCGAAGACCCTCCAGCCGGCCCCACTATGGAGCCGCCCGGACCCCGCTCAAGGGAAAGCGGCACCCTGTCCAGCAAGCGGGGAAAAAGTTAAGAAGAATGTTAGAACAAGAAGAGAATGATGAAAAGCATGCGACAGGGCGATCGAAGACTTACGCTGAGACCGCCTGAGGCTACTTCACCGCCTTGCGGAAGCGGGCCGCTTTCGCAGCCGCCTCATCTCGCTTGGTCGCCGCGGTGGAGGCTTTGGACTTCTTCGGCCGACTGCCGAAGAGGCCTGAAGCGGCCCAGCGCTTCTGTGCACCGCCGCCGGCAGCCGGCACGATGGACGAGCCCGCGCCCTGATGGTCGGCCGCCGGCTGGCGATGCGGGGCGACTTCGGCTTCAGCGTCATCCGGCCAGTCCTCGAAGCTGGCGGTAAGCCTTGAGCCCCCGGGCTCGGCGTCGTCCCCCACGATGGCATCTTCCATGGCGGCCGCCCCCAAATCCTGGTCGTCGACGTCGTCCACCGTGCGGTCGGGGGCATACTGGCGTTCTATCCCCGCTGCCCCGATCGTCGGCGGGAGAAGGGGGTTCTGCTAAGAGGAACCGGCTGATCAGAAGCCGGCCATCATGAAGTCGGCTACCAACAAGAAGAAGAAAAGGAAAACTTACCACGGGCGGAGGGTTGGCGCGAGAATACGGCGCCTTGCCGTATCGCCAGTCTTCGGCGAGCTTGCAATTTGAGATGTAATTTACCATGTATGATACCTCCGCATGAGGCATCTCCCTGGTGCTCAGCCGTCTTGGGTCGAAGCGGCCGCTCATCTGGCACATCATGTGGGGCCGGCTCTGGAGAGGAGATATCCGGCGCTCCACGAAGGCGGCCACCAAGTCGGCCCCGTTCAGGCCTTCCGACTGGATCATCACCCGAAGCCGGGAGATGGCGGCGTTCCTGGCCTGAGACAGTGACCGGGACCGGAAACTCCATGAGGGCTGCCTCCCAGACGGCGGGCCGGCTACGTAAGCCGGCAGGTTGACGTGGTCTCCTTCACGTAGAAGTATGATTTCTGCCAGATCTTCACCGACTGGATCAGGTGGATGGGTGGGAACGGGTTGTTCTCGCCCGCCCTCCTCATGGCGATGAAGGCCCCACAGGGGGCGGGCACGCCTGCGACGACGGTGCCGAGTTTGCTCTGGAAGAACTCTCCCTAGAGCTCCAGCGTGGGGAGCAGCCCCAAGAAACCTTCGCAGAGGGAGACGAAGGCCGACAGCAGCATCACCGCATTGGGCGTGAGGTGATGCGGCTGAAGGTTGTAGAACTCGAGGAAGGAGCGCAGAAATCCGCTCGCCGGAAGGTCGAAGCCGCGCAGGAAGTGCGAGCGGAAGACGACCCGCTCGTCCTCCTCCGGTGCCGGCGAAATCTCCGTCCCCGGCGACAGGCGGACCCGCACGAGGCTGGCGTCGGGCAGGCGCTGGGTCTGGCGGAGGAATTCAACATGGTCCTCGTGGACGTTGGAGCCGTCCCACGAGCTCGACAGCGCCATGGGAGCAAGACAATGTGGCGGTGCTGAGACGAGAGGCTGCGGCGGCGACGAGAGGAAGAAAGGAGGACGAGAGGGGGCGGAGCGAGAGAGAGCGTGCGAACCTCTGTCGCTCCCCCTCCTCCCCCTACTTATAGGCTCGCGTGGCGGAGCCGAGGAGGCGCGGCATGGGGAAACGTGGGGATCGATCGTGCCCACTCCCCCACGTCCCGCGCTTATTGCACCCCAATGGTGAAATAAAATCGCCACGGGAAGGCGAGCGGTCCACCTGGGCCGCAAAAGATCAGCGCTCGGGCTGAGGCCTAGGAGTGGCGGGCCCGGGCCTGTGGCAGCGTTCCGTCGCGTGCGTGCGCTGGCAGGATCTCGCTGCCACGTGGCCGCAGGAGGGCCCGCGGTCAGCACGCAGGTCGACCCCTTTCCTACCTGCAAGATGCGGGGCTCGCCGAAATTGACGTACACCAGTGAAGCCGGCTCTTCAGGATAAGAAGCTGACCAAGCTTCTCGTCCCTTTGTCCGCCTCGAAGCTCGATCAGCTTCGGGGACTACTGTCGGAGTAAATAGCCATGGGTAGCCTAGCCGGCTTCCCCTGGCCATTTTGAAAAAATGACGAGCCCGTCCGGCTTTCAAGAATCCAAGACATGGGGCAGCGTTCCCCTTGCTGGCTGTCACCCAGGCCAGCTTTCGGAAGGTGGCCCGACTTTAGCCCTCATGAAGAAAGCCATGGGAGGGCCGACTTCGAGAAGCCGGCCGCGAGAAGGCCGACTCCAAGAAGCCGGCTCCCATAAAGCGGTCGAGACCGTACCCTCAAAGTTTGCATCCACCTAGCGGCGATGTGACGGGGCGTCGCTACAGTGAAACCTGCCTCCCCCGAATTCCGAAGCACGCCTGGCACAGTGCGCCGTACGGGGTGGGCCTGACCCGTCCGGCGCGGCACTGTTGCCATGCTGACCCTGGTGTCACCCACGACGGGCCGCCAGTGCGGCCCACAGATGGTGGGCCCCTTCGGGCAGAGAGACACCTGAAGGCGGCCACGCCTCCCTCCAGTCGGCCCAAGACGGAGCCAGCTCCCCGCAGCCGGCTTGCCGCCTCCCTCGAAGGAGACGCCCCATTAAGGAGACAAGATGCGGTGAGGCTACAGCGATCGCCCGACGGGCGGCGGCACTGTAGCCGCGCCTACCACGACGAAGCCCACGTCACCAAGATAGAGCAACAGTAACCAGCCGCCGACAGTTCCTGGACAGTGGGGCCTGCCTGTCGACCTAGGGGCCGGCAGCCGGCGGGAACCACCAGTCGGCGGGCCCTAGAAGCCGGCGCAGAAGCCGGCGAGCGCAGTCACAGACGGCTGGGCCCCGTGCCCAGTCGGATTACCATTGTACCCCCGGGGGGTAGGCCTATATAAACCCCCCGGGGCACCCATGCAAAGCGTTCGACCCTCAGCTAGTTTTAGACACCACACAAGGAGGAGAAGCAAGCCAGCCGTGCCCTTCTTCCTCCTCCCACCGAACAGCTCAAGGAGCGTTGTGTAGCTACTTGTTCATCTGGAGATCATGCGGAGACCCCGCAGAGCAGCAGTAGAGGTGTTATCTCCACGGAGAGCCCCGAAGCTCGGTAAGATTCGCCGGCGTGCATGTCTTCGCCTCATCCCGTTTCCAGGCACCGGCGACGTCTTACTGGCTCCCACAATGATAAGCCACCCGTTGGCATATGTCGCACCTACCACCCGACAAGTTTTGTAGCAATCGTAATAGTGGCAACGGAGAAGTAACGGAGCAAAGATTGATATGAAACGAGCTCGTAGGCAATGGATCAATCATGGATAATTATGTTGGATGCCATTCGTCATGCAATAGTTATAACATATGGTGACACGGAGCTTGCTCCAATTCATCAATGTAATGTAGGCACGCACTACAAAAAAAGACACATCCGTGACATTTTGGGCCGAACGAATTTTTTTTCTATCATACATATGACACTTCTATGACGATAATTGTGACAAAACCCGGTATTATCATAGATGTGGTAGGCTCCTACTTCTATGACAAAAAATCATGACAGAAAATGGGCTTTTCGTCCTGGGCGGGCCGGAGACGCAGCTGCATGACATTCTTTGGGCCGTCCATGATGGAAAAAACCGTGGAAGAAGCGAGGGCGAGGAAAATTTCGGGGAGTTCCCGGTTACGGTGGGAGGTCGGGGGCCGAGCGATGCACGTTTCTCTCGTACACGTACGCGCGTGTGTGCGAGGCGTTGGCTCTAACTTAACCCGAGCGATTGCACTGCAGGCTACACTTTACTGAACCCGAACGATCGATCGATGGCTGTTAACTGAACCCGATCGAGCGATTCCTTCGCTAGTGCTGCTAACTGAAGCCAATCGATGCTGCCTCTGGATGAACAGTGAGGCGTTGCGTGGGGGGGGGGGGTTGGATGAACAGTTCCCGGTGGGGGTGGATGAACAGGACACTGTGGTGTTGCCTCTGGATGAACAGGACCCCGATCGATCGAGCCGGTTGGGGCTGGATGAACAGGACCCCGTGGAGGGCTGGATGAACAGGACCACCCCGTGGAGGGCAGGATGAACAGTAGACGGTGGAGGGCAGGATGAACAGTAGTCCGTGGAGGGGTGGTTGAACAGGAGCCCGTGGAGAGGGCTGGTTGAACAGTAGCCGGTGGAGTAGCGCGCGGTGGAGCCTGGATGAATAGGAGCCCGTGGATGAACAGTCACAGGTGGAGGCTGGAGGAGGTCGACGATGGATGAACAGTAGCTCGTGGAGGCTGGAGGGGGTCGACGATGGAGATGAACAGTATCCTGTGGAGTCCCATTTTGCGGTACGCCACACCCCTCCCGATGAACAGGACCCCCGTTTCGACCGTAGCGCTCCAACACAAGTCCGTTTCATCCATTTTGCGGTACGCCACACCCCTCCCGATCAACAGGACCCCCGTTTTGACCGTAGGAAGTCTGTTTCCTCCGTTTTGCGGTACTCCAGACCCCTCCCGATCAACAGGACCCCGTTCCGAACATAGGAAGTCAATTTCCTCCATTGAGCGGTACGCCAGGCCTCGTTTCCATCGCCTGTTCCGTCCAAGCCCTCCCGATGGACATGACCACGCATTCCGTTCCGACCCAGCTGGTTGGCTCCCACACGTTCCGTTGCCTCCCCATGAACATGATGCATTCCGTTGCCTCCCCATGAACACGACGCATTCCGTTGCCTCCCCATGAACATGATGACGACACTGTTTCTCCGTTCTGACCCAGCCATGTCAACGAGCCCTCGCCGTACGTATGCGTGAGTAGGCGTTCGAGACCCCGCCCGTATGTACACATACATGGCCGTATTTTATTTCTTGCACCCTGGCCGCCTCTACTACGACACGTGCGCGCCTCTACATCCACCAGTATATATGTACGTACACGTTCGCGACCAGAATGACAACGCCACGTACGCTTCGACCAGGTGTGTCCCGACTGTCAAGCACTTCCTTGCGTGCGAAGATGTAGATGGTGGGTCCCAGCAGTCAGGGGGGTGAAATACGGTGGCCCCTCCGGTGGGTCCCCACTGTCAGGTGGAGGAATAATTATTTTGCACATAATAAGGAGGCACTTCCTTGCAGCCGCCGTGGACCCAGCTGTCAGCCTCTCCACGTACAGTCCACGTCCGATGGAAGCTGTTCCTTAACCACGTTGACCATGCCGCGCCGAGAGCACCAGGGCGGTGGACGACGGCGAGGCCTAGGAAGGGGACTACGCGGAGCCGGGGAAGATGCGGCAGTGGATGCCCACGCGTAGAGGAGTATGAGGGCACTGGTTCGCTGTGGTGTGAGGCTGCCATCGCCGCAGAGTAACAGGGGGTGTAGGTGAGTAGAGGGATGGCCTGGCCAGCGGTGGGAGTAGTAGGGTGCGGTGAGGCCTCCGCCGCATCGCAGCCGGCCATGGGAGGCAGGAGCACGAGGCACGACCAGCGCTGGTTCGGGCGGCTGGAGCAAGAAGACCAGAGGTTTAAGAAGCACTACGGCCGTTGGATGGACATTGTACGGTCACTGGAGCTAGAATCGTGCATATTGACTAAGTTGATAAAGCCCTCCGTCCCCGTCAACTTAGTAGGCCCACAAGTCAGCCTGCCACTATACTGGGTCCTAGCTAACATGGGGAGTATTCATTTTTTTTGTGCGTAATAAGGAGGCACTTCCTTGCGTGCGAAGATATAGCTGGTGGGTCCAAGCTGTCAGCGGCGGTAACGTTTTTTTCGCGAAATACAGAGGCCCTTTCGGTGGGTCCCTGATGTCAGGCGGAGGAATCATTATATTGTGCGTAATAAGGTGGCATTTCCTTGCGTGCGGCCGTGGACCCAGCTGTCGGCCTCTCCACGTACAGTCCACTTCAGATGCATGTCGGTCGTTGACCACATTGACCAGGCCGCGCCAAGAGCACCAGGGCGGTGGACGACGGTGAGGCCTAGGAAGGGAATGACACGGAGGCATGGAAGACTTGGCAGTTGTTTCCCACGCGGAGGGGAGTACGACTGTACAAGGGTTTACTGGTTCGTCTGCCGTTGCCGGAGAATAACAGCAGGTGTGGATGAGTAGAGGGATGGCTAGGCCAGCGATGGGAGTACGGTGGGGCGGTGAGGCCTACGTGGCAGCACAGCCGGCCGCGGGGAGGAGGGAGCAGGCAGTCCCGCCGGCGCTTGTTTTAGCGGCTGGAGCAGGAAGAGCACAGATTGAAGAAGCACGACGGCCGTTGGATGGACATCCAACATCACTGCTTGTGCGTCAACCTTTTTTTAGGAAAGCCTTAAATCTATGGAAAACAACATACAACCCATCTGCCATTATTTCTAATAATTTTCAGCCCGTTTGCTAATTCTTAAGGTTTTTTTGGAGCCCATATTCTTTTTGTTAGCATTATAGCCCAAATTGTGGCCACGTTTAAAAAATTATACGAAATATTGCATATTTCGGTGCGGTCTGAACTATTTTTAATCTGGAAATTTCGACTCACATTCAAACTGATTTTAAAAATAAATGTATATCAATATAAAATCCAACAAATTCTCCACGCATAAAAATTAATGTAATTTAAAATCTTGAAATGAAAACAATATATTTGAAACTAATTGCCGGTTTGATGTGTTTTAAAAATGTACATCCCATTTCTCATTACTGATGGGCCATTTTCTTGGCCAGCCGAATGAAAGCTCTCCTCGTTTTAAAAGATTTGCAGCCCAACAGGCCTGACAAAGCGACTTACTTGGCAAATCACAAAAAAACTGGGCTATGGCCGTGGACCCAACTGTCAGCCTCTCCACATACAGTACTCTTCTGATGGAAGTCGTTCCTTGACCACGTTGACCATGCCGCGCGGAGAGCACCACGGCGGTGGACGACGGCGAGGCCTAGGAAGGGAACGATGCGGAGCCGGGGAAGACGTGGCAATGGAAGCCCGCGCGGAGAGGAGTACGAGGGTTCACTGGTTCGGCTGCGGTGTGAGGATGCCGTTGCCGCAGGGCCTGGCCAGCGGTGGGAATAGTAGGGGCCGTGAGGCCTCCGCGGCAGCACAGCCGGCCACGGGAGGCAGGAGCATGCGGCACGACCGGGGCTGCTTTGGGCGGCTGTAGCAGGAAGACCGGGGCTAGAATCGTTCATATTGACTAAGTTGACAAAGCCCTCTGTCCCCGTCAACTTTGTTGGCCCACAAGTCATCCTCCCACTATGGTGGGTCCCAGCTAGCACGGGGGGTATTCATTTTTTATGCGTAATAAGGAGGCACTTCCTTGCGTGCGAAGATATAGCTGGTGGGTCCGACATGTCAGCGGGGGGAATGTTTTTTCGCGAAATACAGAGGCCCTTCTAGTGGGTCCCAGCTGTCAGGTGGAGGAATCATTATTTTGCACATACAGTCCACGGCCGATGGATGTCATTCGTTGACCAAGTTGACCAGGCCGTGCCGAGAGCACCATGGTGGTGGACGATGGCGAGGCCTAGGACGGGAAAGACACGGAGCCGGGGAAGACTCGGCAATGGTTGCCCACGCGGTGGGGAGTACGAGGGTTTACTGGTCCGGCTACCGTCGCCGGAAAATAACAGGAGGTGTGGGTGAGTAGAGGAATGGCCTGTCCAGCAATGAAGTAGGGTGGGGCGGTGTGGCTTGTGCGGCAGCACAGCCAGCCACGGGAGGCGGGAGCAGGCAGTCCCACCGGAGCTGGTTTGGGTGGCTGGAGCAAGAAGATCAGATATTGAAGAAGTAGCACGGCCGTTGGATTAACATCCAACGGTCACTGCTGCTAGAATCGTTTGTGGACTAAGTTGACAAAGCCATAGTACACGTCAACCTAGTAGACCCACAAGTCAGCCTCCAAATTCAAATTAATTTTAAATCTAAATATACCTTAATTTAAATTCAATGAAATTTTACCCGCACAAAAACAATGAAATTTAAAATATCAAAATCCGAAAGAAAACAGTAATTTGGAACTAATTGTCTGTTTGCTATATTTTTCATTTTACAGCCCATTTATATGCTCAAACCAGCTGCCCAAAAGAAAGACGTGCTCCTGTAGCTAGTTCGAATCCAAACCTAGACTATGACTATATATGGTGCTATGCTACTCTGCAGGTCATGAAACTGACATATCCAACGTTCACTTCTCCTCTTCTCTACTTACTCTGCCTAGCATCAGAAGCTCTGGCCGTAGCAACCTTATCCGCTGGCTGCTCGTCCACCTGCTCTTCAGCAGGCAACAACCAGATATGCGCCAAGTCGCAACCCGTACCATCGCCTGTGGGTCTCATCACACCCTCGCCGGCACGCGCACCGCAGCCGATTGCTCATCGCAACCCGCTGCCGTTGGTGTGGTGCCACTGCTGCAAATCATGCAGAGTCATCCGTCACGTCTCAACCACAATCCGCAACCCTGGCCGAGTCTTCTACAAATGCCCGAATCATGGGGTAATAATATGTTTTAGTGTTGTTCTGCTGCTTTCAGTTGCTGATTTTTTAATAGTTTGGTTGATGATCTACCAATTTGATTCGTGCAGAAAAGGGAAGATTCATGTGATTTGTATTTCTGGGAAGTTGCTGACGTGGGGGAATGCAACTACGCTGATTATTTGGTTAGCCGAGGAATCCCAATACCAGCAGGTTGGGGTGTTGGACAAGTAACTGAAGGAACGACAGAAGAGGAAGATGCAGAGCAGAAGCTTAAAGATGCAGTTCCTCTGATCATGGCCAAGCAACAGCTGCTGAACGGCCTTGACATCAATAAGGATATGAAAGAGCTTGTGAAGATAATGGGCAAAATCGATGTGCTCTGTAGGATGATTATCTCTTTATTTGTAGTGCATGTAGCACTCGTGATGTATTCAGTGGCTACGACATGAGCACTTTGCTGAAACTAGTAATGAATGAAACCTGTGTAGCAGGCTGGGCGTAGTGTTGTGAACACCTAATGATTTCTATTAACGGAAATAAGGGGGTATCCCCTTTTGCTCATATAAATAAATAAATAGCAGAGGCCCTGTCGGGTCAGCTTTGTTCTCATTCGAAGACGTCCAGCAAATTACAGTCCAACAACAAACTATGTCATCAAATTCAAGTTTCATAACCAAATATGAGTACAACTAAACAACAATGTCATCATGTTTTAGTTGTCATACAATCACCAAACACAAATCAGCATACATAACAAGTGATGTTCTCACAGCAAAATACTAAACAACATGCTCATTAGGTTTCAGTTGTCATAGCAAACACAATTTCACATAGTAGATAAAAAAATGTCTTCTGACAGGCAAATACGACAAAAGCAATGTAATCATCATCCGCAGCAGCAGCGTCAACATCTTCGCCATGTGTATCAGTCTGAATCGTATTCCCCACGGTGTCATCTTCTTCTTCGTCCTCAAAGTCCTCGAATGTTGGCTTCTTCTTGATCAACTCTTGTATGTCCACAACACGACAAGCAATCTTTTCTCCGGCATCATTGACGTGATGGTTCTCAAAGATATTAGGAACATCTATGTTATCTTGTACATCAGGAGCAGTGTAAGCATCGTCTTGTTGTGCAACTTCATTAACTGAATTCCTCTGCTCAAACCTTTGCAATACTCTCTTGTCATCGCTACGTGCAAATGTGTCTTCCAAGAAAAATATTTGTGTTCCTTGATTTGCCAGAATAAAAGGCTCGTTGGTCTGGTACGCCGCCTTGACATTGATGGATTTGAAATAATCATCAGCTCTGGGTTTTGCGATCCTGGAAAACAGGTTATACCAACGACAGCACAACAGAACCACACACCAATGATCCTCGAAACTGGAGATATACTGCAATTGAATAATATCTGTTATGTTAGCATACATTCCAGTTGTCTCTTTGTCATATGTATCCGTGCTCATGATGGCACTGTTTTGTGTCTTCCTGCCTTCGTCTCGTGCAAGGGTGTTGTAGCGCACATCTCCAACAACGCAAGATTCATAATGTCTTACCCGAGTATCAGGACCCATTGCTAGTGAGTAAAGGGCATCATCAACTGCCTGCCCATCCTCCCGCATCTTCTTAACCTATGGTTAGAAAATAGACAAGTTGATCATCTTATGTACTCAATATATTAAAAAACTGATAGTGCACTTCAAAAGCTTACATGGTTCTTGAACCATTTCGCAAATCCTGCCATAACCAGTTTGTTAATGTTTCTTGGATTTTGCGGCAGTAACTCCTCTTTGTATATGCTGCACAACATGTGATCGCGTCAAACATCTAAATATATAAGAATGTGCTGCAAGTTTAGTAGATTATGATGTATAAGCTGCAGTACTGCACTTACTTGATATAAGGTAGTATCTCAGGACAGTTATGCAACACATACCAAACCATTTTGTCCAAATCTTTAGGTTTGTCCTCTTATCGACTCTTCCCTGTAACACGAACAGAATAATTGAAAACATTGAGCCCGGGATTGTCTTCACCCACCTCTTTGCTAAGCTGATCAACTGTTTCAATGTATTTTGAGCAGAATGTCAACGCTTCTGTAGCAATGTAGGCCTCTGCAATGGAACCCTCAGGTCTAGCTCTGTTCCTAACATAGCCCTTGAAAGTGCCTAGCCGCCTTTCAATAGGGTACATCCAGCCATACTGTACTGGACCACTAAGTAGTGCCTCATCAGGTAGATGAACAGCCAAATGCACCATCACATCAAAGAAGGCTGGAGGATATATCTTCTCAAGGTCGCGTAGGATAGTTGGTATCTTGTCTCTAAGACGCTCCAAAGCATGTATCCTGATATTCCTACTGCAGAGTTCCCTGAAGAATTGTCCCAACTCTGCAACTGCTCTGTATAAGTCAGGTCGGCCCAATCCTCTAAGGATAACAGGTAAAATCCTTTGAAGTAGGACGTGGCAGTCATGAGTTTTCAACCCTTGTACCTTGTTTCCATCTGCACTGACTCTCCTTTCAGGGTTGGAAGCAAATCCATGTGGGAATCTCACACGTGAAAGGACCTCGCAGAATTCTTTTCTTTTTACCTTGTCCAAGACGTACACAGCTGGTGCCATATCCCGTGGTTTACCTTCATCTTGCACCTGCAAATCCTTTCTAATACCCAGGTGTGTCAAATCAATCCTAGATTTTAAGGTATCTTTCGTCTTGCCTTCAATATTAAGAAGTGTGCCAATAATGTTGTCACATATATTTTTCTCGATGTGCATCACATCAAGATTATGCCTCAGATCCAAATCTTTCCAATACTCCAAGTCCCACAAAGTGGACCTGCGGGTAAACAATAATCTCTCTTCTACCCTGCCACGCTTCCTTTTCCCGCTACCATTACCAGGATGGTTTCCTAGTGTAATATGCCTGACCTTCTCTAATTCCACTTGCAACTCATCGGCAGTGAGCCTCTTTGGCGCATCACGGTTTTCATGCTTTGCATTGAACACATATCTTCGGTATTTTCTAGGATGCGGCTTGTCCTTGGCAAGGAAATAGCGGTGTCCAATGTAACAGATCTTGCTAGGTATTGCGTATGACAGCGGATTCCTGTCACAGCGAACACATGCATTGTAACCATGTGTCATTCACCCTGACATGGTGCCCAAAGCCGGATAATCATGGATGCACCAAATTATAACAGCATGCAGAACGAAATCAGCTGGTGGGCTGCTATATAGGTCTCGAGTGAGAACACTCTTCCATAGCTATTGAAGTTCCTCCACAAGAGGCTCCATGAACAAATCAAAATCCTTTCCAGGAATTTTTGGACCTGGGATGAGCAAGGCCATCATGTAGTTTGATTCTTTGGTGCAGACATTTGGAGGCATGTTGTAAGGGATAACAAGCACTGGCCACATGCTATATGTGGCGCTCCGGTGGCCAAATGGGTTAAATACATCTGAAGCTAAGCCAAGTCTAATGTTTCTCGGGTCAGCAGCAAACTCTTTGTGTTTATTATTGAAGTTTTCCACTCACTACCATGAGATGGATGGCTCATTACATTCTGATCTCTGTACTCCTGGTTCCTAGAATGCCACAGTACATCCTCTCTTGTTTCACCATCATGAAACAACCTCTGCAATATTGGTGTAATTGGAAAATGTCTTAGAACATTATGAGGAATCCTCTTCACAGCATCGCCATCTTTCCATCTTGATGATTTGCATTTCGGGCATTCACTTAAGTTGGCATAATCCTTCCGGAACAGAACACAATTATTCTTACAAACATGGATCATATCATATCCAACTCCAATTGCACAAAGGAAATTCTTCATTTTACTGTAGGTGTGTGGCAGCTCAGACGCATCTGGGAAAGATTCGCAGAAAGCAGCCAACATCGCATCGAATGATTTGTTGGTCATCCGCTCAGATGTCTTCACCTAAAGAAAGGTGACCATAGCAGAGAATACTGACATCTTATTTCCTGGGGTGACAGCAACGTGCATTGTTCCAACATGTGGGCCCACCATTTTTCTTCTGCAAGTGAAAGTTCACGGAATGCATGAGCATTTTGTAGCATTGTTTCAATGTTGGTCAAACTCACTGGCTCCGCCACCACCACCTCCTCCTCCTCTTCCACCTGAGCATCAGGCAGATCAAGATGGTGATCTGCTGCTTCCACGTAGTCAATAACATTGACGTTCACAGCTTCACCATGATGAACCCACCTAGTATATGTGACCGACATCCCATACAAGTGTAGATGATTTTGCACAGTTGACTGGGGTCTTCTAACTGAATTCATACAACTGCCACACGGGGGTAGAGCACATCTGATTTCGGACCACCGTACTCAGCTCTGATAAAGTTCATGAAATTTTCAACCCACTCGACATATGCAGTGGGGAATCTTCGAGCAGAAGTTATCCAAGTCCTGTCCATCTGTTAGACATACACATTAGTTCTTCTACTAGATATTATAGGAAAAACATATATGCTTTTTTATGAAGTCCAGAAAAAAATACCTAGGTCGATGTCTAAAGCTATGGCAAGATATTTGGACGAGCAGATCTAAGTAATGAAATATATGTAAAGCTAATTCAGCAAATAGATTTGAGTGCCAAATTATGGCAGGCTGTTTCAGCAGTCAATGAGGTCGAGCACACAGCCATCGAACTATCGAAGGCCATCGCAGCAACAAAGATCGAGTATAAAACGGTGTAGAGCTATTTCAGCTAACAGATAGGCTACTAGACCATGGCAATCTACGTCACAATAAATATATGGCAGGATATTTTAGCAACTAATCGGCCTTGGCATGCCATCTCAGCTAAGCAAATTGAGTGCAGAACAGGGCAAGGAAGCTTCTTAAGCAGAGCATATTGACAGTAAACTGCTTTGGCAAACAGTGAGATTAACAGCGTCTATCAGCTAACATTCAGTGCTACACCGACATGAACGGGGCCTCAGTCTAGAATGCGCGCACCGTGGGAGAAGCTGACCGCCATGCGTCTCCACACGAATGTCGCCAGCCGTGGCGGCGCTGACCGCCGTGCGCCTCCACAAGAACGTAGCCAGAGGTGGTGGCGCGGCTAGAGGACGACAGTCTACGAGAGCGTACTGTGGGAGCGAGAGGATCGCCGAACCGCGGCGCCGACGTATCGGCACGGTGGGGAGGGCGGCATTGGCGGAGCGAATGGAGTGGAGGGGGACAGGGGGAGGGGGTTTGGGGAATATTATTGGCTAGTAGGCCGAAGGGCGGTTGAATCGGATTTGGGGGGAATTTTTGGGTGTGGGGGGGGGGGAAGGATTTTTGCTCGGTGGGCGGGGGGAGTTTGGCGCATGGTCGGTTTCTCCAAGTGCAGTCCCACGTGTCAGTGGAGAGGCAAGCCAAAGCGCGTTCCGTTTGCGTGAGCCGTGTGCAGGATCGAACGTGTGTGGGGTGCAATGCGACCGCGATAGGAGTGTTATGAGTGCATGCATTTTTTCCTTTTAAACTAGGTGCTTCGCCCCCTAAAAAAATATGTTGCTTCGCGCGATCCATCGATACTACTACTAGTAATCTGGTAATCCCGACTAAAACGGTGCAGCCGGGTCTTTTCCCGCGCGATATGCTAGGAAGTTGG
Organism: Triticum urartu; assembly: GCF_003073215.2. Classification (NCBI taxonomy): domain Eukaryota; kingdom Viridiplantae; phylum Streptophyta; class Magnoliopsida; order Poales; family Poaceae; genus Triticum; species Triticum urartu. The sequence goes on along the minus strand of NC_053026.1, from coordinate 204,379,164 downwards.
CTTCGTTTGTTTTTTTAGGACGAGTAATGCTACACCTACGTAATCCCAGTTACGTAATTGACGTAATGTGAAACGTGTGAGCTGTTGATTGTAGATTGGGGGGGAGGGGCCCACCACTATGAAAATCAGGGGAGGAGAGAGAGAGGCAATTTACGTTAACCCTTTCGTAGGTTCTCGTAGGTGTAGAAAGATGTGTCTGATCCTGCAATATAGGCCGTCCGATCTATATCTAACGGATAGGAAGGAAACTATGACAATTTACCCACACTCCTCTCCACATTGGTAGATAAGGCTTTCCCTCGTTCATCCTTTTCTCCCACAAGATCTTGATCTTCCGTGCAACGCAGAGGCATCTTGCTAGTACTCATACAATATGTATATTATTGTGAAAGTTCATATACACCGGCCGAGATTAATGCAAACACGGCAGATTTTCATTACATTTCGGACTTTTATAGGACAAAAAAATAAAAGAAACCCGATCCTAAACCTATTCTACGGCGGCGACTGACGTCCTCCATCTGTGATCTCCATGTACGGGGGCGGGGTTCAAGACCCGTGAATTGAAGGTGCGGTCTACGGCGAGGAAAAGTAGAACACGGGAGACAGACCGGCCAGTTGGCACACCATGCCCTGCCGCCTCCCATGCCCTACTCATCATCGGAGGAGTCCCCGACCTCGGTGGTGCCGGACGTTGGACGGCGGCAAGTAGGACGCGTGGCTGACGGTTCTCCCGTCGTCGGCCGCCAGCGTGGCCACCGCTTGTGCGGCAACTTGAGCGAGGACGGCGACCTCGAGTCCATCCCCGAAGACAAGCTCTCCCGCAGAGCGTTCGCACTTGCGGTCATGGCGAATGTGGTTCCAGGTAGGACGATGATGCGCTATGGTGTGGATGTTAGCTGGGCGTTGCCGCTTTAAGTAGCGCATTCCGGTGAGGCCAAGCGTGCGGGTGCGTCATTAAGTCGCCGGAGTTGGTTCCACGGGCACCGAGCCTCTTACTGACGACATACGAATGGACGACATGAATGCGGCAGCTGGCGCCGGCTGGGAACGCACCGCGCGACGGCGCGAGGGACGAGGGTTTTGGTGTGCCAGGGTAGTCAGCTACGGCTGTGGCAACGTTGGAGATGCCCTTTTCTCACATGTGATCCCCGCATGTCATTGAAAAAGCAAGACGACCCGGCATGGTCTCAGGTCCAGAGGATGCAGTTAGCCGCGCTACACAACTCCGCGGACGCGTCGTGGCGCCCCGTGCATCCTCGACGAGCCGGGTGTTGGGGTGTGTTTGGATTGTGGCCAAAGTGTACCTTGCCAAAATTTTGGTCATGACCAAAAGATTGGTCTTTGTTTGGATGGTTGCCATTTTTTTGGCATGCCAATGAACTCTAGCCAACTCTAGTTCATTTTTCTTGTAAATGTCGGCCAAATCATGGGCAACCAATACCTCAACCAAAATTTTGGTCATGACCCAAAGATTGGTCTTTGTTTGGATGGTTGCCATTTCTTTGGCATGCCAATGAACTCTAGCCAACTCAAGTTTAGTTTTCTTGCCAATGTCGGCCAAATCATGGGCAACCAATACCTCAACCAAATTTTTGGCTACCCAATGCTTTGATGGGGAAACCTTGGGCACAAACCAAACATACCGTTGGTCATGCCACAGCACTAATGCCACCCTCGGCAAACTGAAACCGACCGTGTCTAGCAATGATATGAGCGTGTCGCTCACCGCGGTCGCCGTGTCCAGAGGCGATGCTGGAGCTGCGCCCAGTTGTTGGCCCAACGACCCACATGAACGGTTGTTGGTGGTGAGGAGGTCGTGGGCCAGCTCCTCCATTGGACTAGTCTGCGCTATGTCGTCCCGACGGGTGTGCCCCACATGTCTGTTTCCCTGTTTTCCCGGCCATATTCGAGCGTCAGTGCTCTGCGTTGCACATTAGGCCTTTCATTATGTAGGCCAAGCGAGACAACTTATTGTTTATTTGAGCCGTTCAAGTATAATCATGTGGAGTTTGCTTATTTCTCATTCCTCTCCAACCCTCTTCTCCATCGATCATGTCGCCCTCCAGTCGAGTCCATCCTCCCGCATGCCTCATTTGAACATTCCGCCAAGTATCATTCGCATGTACCCACCCTAGTCCTCTTTCAATAGATCTCTGGACCCCGAGATGAAATCGAGAGGGAACGAGTGGGGGCATGTGATACCTAAGGCGAATTCAAAATTTTGAACCGGTGATCATAGCATCCGCAAATCATATATAAAGGGTATTAAATGTTCGTTTCGTTTTTGAACGTACAATATACTCCCTCCTATCCTTTCTAGTTTACATATAAGTTTTATGTGTGGTCAAAGTATATCTACTTTGATCAAAAAGGTATCAACATTCAAAAACGCCCAATCAATATTGTGAGATTTGTACGTACTCCTAGAATTGTACTCGAGATGGTTTCCAATTTGACTATTGACAAGATTAATAGTACATGAGATGTATAATGTGAAAATTATATCATTGGAAACTCCTTTCACATACGAATTTGACCGTATGCTTTGTGTAAGTTGCATGTCATACATTATTACTCTAACATTTGGTCAAAGTTAGCCTCGAAAAACGCATTAGACCCTGTATGCTTTGTGTAAGTTGCATGTCATATATTATTACTCTAACATTTGGTCAAAGTAGTATAGTGGAAGTGGACCCTCTGACATAGGTATCCCTGCCTTACCCTCCCTTTGGGTCACTTACTGGCGGACCCCATGCTTGCTAGGCTCCGCATGTCAGTTACTCAATGGGTTTGGCCACATCAGGGGATCCTCATCCGTAGTATACTCCCTCTATTTTTATTTACTCTGCATAAAACGGAGGGAGTGGTGGTATAATAAATGACGCGGGCGGGGGAGGGGGAGGGACGACGGTTTGCTCTCAACTGCGGTCCCACAAGCGAGCGAAAATGCAAGACGAAGCGCGTTCCATTCGGTGAGCGACGTGGAGGGTCCAGCGTGCCGGAATGCAACACGAACGCGACAAGAGCGATGTACAGTCAAAATCGATTGACCGGTCGTCACCGGAACCACTATTCACACCAGAACCTTCGCTGCTCGGCATACACCAGCCACTGCACTAAAACCACACCAAAGCTCCAGCCCATTCCCCCACCTTTCGATCCCCTAGCCCGCATCAAGCGTCCCCTAGGTTGCCAGAAAGCCATGGTGCGCCGCAAGATCACTTACTACAAGATGCTGACGCCGGAGCGTCGCGTGGAAATCGCGGCGGCGGTCGGCGCCACAGACCTCCGTTCCCAAGCTCGCTTTGCGGCGGGCCAATCCCCAAGTTCTCTGGAGCCAAGCTACGAGGAGGAGGAAGCCGATCCAATGTTCATGGCGGAGGTCGTGGCGCAGAAGGCCCCCGATGGGTATGAACGATGGATGTCGACTTCGTGCCGGCGTCCGAGTCCCCCATGGTGCAGGCGGACCAGCGGTTCAACATGGCGATACTAAAGGAGGCCGGGAGGCAGAGGCTCAACTCGACGCGGAGCGCGCGCATGCCGCTGCCATCGAGGCTCTCCTGCAGGCGGAACCGGATGTCGTGGATGTGAACTGGGCGGCGAAGGCTCAACTAGAGGCGGAGCGCGCGGATGCCGCTGCCATCGAGGCCCTCCTGCAGGCGGAACCGGACGTCCTGGACTTGAATAGGGCGGCAGAGGCTCGACTCGACGCAGAGCACGCGGATGCCGCTCTCATCGACGCCCTCCTGTAGGCGGAACCGGACATCCTGGGCTTGAACCGGGTGGCGCAGGCTCGAATCGACGCGGAGCACGCGGATGCCGCTGCCATCGAGGCCCTCCTGTAGGCGGAACCGGACGTCCTCGACTTGAACCGGGCTATGATCTCGTCCATGCAGAGCGCCCGCACGCTCCGCTTGAATGAGTAGATGGAGGCCGAGGACAACCACAGTGCGGAGACACACGTCGGCTGTGACGGCTGGTTCGCGCCGGTAGCCAAAGACGACGAGGTCGTCTCTTTCTGCGAGAAGTGATAGTTTTTCTTTATGTTGTTTTTTTATGGATCTTTTGCTGTGTAAAAACATATATTTGTTATGCAAGTCGCCTGACTTGGGTCAGTCTACCATTTCAGGCAGTTGGATGAATATCCTACCTCTCCTAACCCTTCTTTCCTTCTTCCTCACCTCTTCTTCTTCCCCAACAGACCACCGCACGGGTCATACGGATACTCCCCAATATGCGGTTGGATAAACATACTCTATGAACGAAAATTATGTGTCAGCGATAGGATGGCTAAGTTTGGTGTGTTCACATGCGACATCACGTGTCAGTGAGGGTGCGTTCCCTTGGTTGGGTTTGCGGCGTGCATGAGCGACTGTGTGAGTGTGCGGTGCGACCGCGACGTGCAGGAGCGACCGTGTGAGGGTGCGGTGCGACCGCGATAGCCGTGCGCAAGTGTACCTCCTTCTCATTTTGAAAACTTTAGGCAAGCTTGGCAAAAATGTGTGGCGAAGTTTGGCAATGCAAGGCCTAGACCCAAACAGGATAAGTATGTACCTACTAGGAGTACTAGTGTTAAAAAAGAAAGGCTGGGTTTTCCTTTGTGGGATTTAATCGATACAAATCCTCGTTTCACGTGTCAATTAATGCATATTTTTTTCTCCAAAGACCAAAGAGCTAACCATCTCACTCCTCATCGCTTGATTAATGCAACGCCATGCAAACCAACCTTCTCACTTCTGCATGCATGCAGGGGATATTAATGTCCTTGGTTGCTAACCCCATCAATTTTGCCTCGATTAGTGTTAGTGGCCCTTTGCAAATTGTAATTTTGATATACTGGCCTTGTTTACAAAAAAATGGAGGTAGTAACTATATTTGACTTCCTTCCCCATTGCGGTGACGTCGACGATATTTTTTTGGTGGTTCGACGAAGTGCGTTCGACGGAGAACACCATTGAGGGAGACCACGGTAAGTCGTTCACAAGTGCCGCCTGCAAGTCGAGACAACCGCCTTATTTGCATCCAGGAAGTCCTTTACTAGTACTACTATAACTAATGCGGTGAGATGGTTTCTCGAAGAAGACGATGGAGAAGCGGAGTCAGCGAAGAGTGAAATGATGGTTGCTTCATCTGTGCTTTTGTGATTTGATGCCTCACTGCTTTGTGATTTGTGATAGAAGGGACAGGGGAGACGACTCTGTGCTCTATACTGTACTACATGCGTCCAAGCATGGGAGAAAGAGGAGAGACGTTGCATTTTTCTATTCCTTCAATCAATCAATCAGGGAGCTTCGATTCCATCTTTTTGGCTTTGGCAACACCGTCCACAATGGTTCCCGCGATGCCAAAAGCTATTTTCACATTCGGCTACATATTGTGGATGCCCTTAACCGTACCACTTGGTTTTGCTCCTGTGTGCTATCTATACAAATCTCAATTATATTGATCTATAAAATTATAGAATCGAGATTAGTAAAAAGGAGGTGATTTTGCCACGCGGATGGTGGGGGGGTTCTTATTTAAGCTATGCTACATCCACGTAATGGTTTATGTAAAGTTACGAACTGATGTGATGTGGGACTATTTGATTGGATTAAAGGAGAGGATTAGGCCCACCCCACCTGAAAATCAGGGGGGCATATATAGATTAGATGGAAAGTATACGTAGTAGCTACGTAGCCCTTTGTAAGTCTAGGATTAGGCTTCTTATTTTCGGAGGACGTTGTCCTGGCGGTTTGCTCACATGCGTTCCCACGTGTCAGTGCTTTACCAAGCCGATCCGCATCCCACATGAGGCAGAACAACTGCAGAAGCAACACGTGGTTAAGTTGAAGAAGATGAGGGAGAAGCGGATTCAGCAACGAGTGAAATGATGGTTGCTTTGTCCCTCCAACTTAACTGCGGGAAAGGTGCATCTTTGTGATTTGACGCCTCATTGCTCATTACTACGTCGGCGCCATGACTGGGGTGCTTCACCCCGGCTGCTCTGCACTGTATTCCGGTATGGCACGTGGACCTGGTAGCTTGATGTCCCATATGTCTGCGAAAGGGACTAGAAGATTTATGAAAGCGAGCGCTCCACTCTTACGATGGAGGAGTAGATGACACGACGGCCCAGTGAACTGTCACTTGTACTGTATAGTACTATAGTTTTGCTGTTTCGCATGATCCATCGATACAAACCCGATTAAACAGGAAAGGGCGGGATTTTTCCCGCGCGATAGATGATACTGGCCATACATTTCAAAGGCAATTTTAATGTATGCAAACTGAATAATTATAAGTAACAATATGATATCTAGTAAAACTAAAAACACATATGATTTATTGTGTTAGAGTGTAGTAGTAGTGTTGTATTGGATAGTTGTCAGATGTAACATGCGAGAATGTGTAGAGATATAGTTTTGGAGGGCCTACAGAGATAAAAGCATAATACGGTCACCGAACTTCAGAATAAGCTGATTACGGTCACTATATACATTTTGCGGTGATTATACGGTCACTTGCTCACAGCTCAGCATCGGATTGCACTCTGTTGACTGGACAAATAGTCCGCGTGGCGCCATGTTGACTAGTTAAATTGACCACGTTCATTGTGGGTCCCACCTGTCAGTTTGCATAGGCAAAAGGTCAGATAAACACAAATTTACGCAGGCGCGTCAAGGCTCCAACCCATGCGCGGGAATCACCTGGTTGTGTATGTGTCTGTCATTGCCTGATGTGTGCGCATGCATGTGTAGGTTGAGCACACGAGCGTGAGAGTGTGTGTTGGTCGTGTGGTGTGCTGGTGTGTGCATGCATGCGTGCGTGTGTGCGTGTGAGTGTTGTGTGCGTGCATGTGAGTGTTGCGTGCGTGTGTGGCTGCGTGTGTACGTGTGAGTGTTGCATGCGTGCATGGGTGCATGTTTTTGTGTGAGTGTTGCGTGGATGCAGTTCGTGTGCATGCGTGCGTGTGTGTATAATCACCACACCAGCTCATGTGTGTTAAAACAGATGGCTCAGCATACCAATACAAGGCCACCTTGTTCGCTGTGCCCGCGGTCATGACTTCAAACCACCGTCCAAATATTTTTTTGTCGTTTGTTTTCATTCTTACTAGCAAGATGCCCGTGCGTTGCATGTAACATCAAGATGCATTTGTATGACTTGTTTATCTTGTGAGACAAAAGGATGAACGAGGGAAGGCCTTATTTGCAAATGTGGAGAGGTGTGTGGGTACCTTTTCGCAAAATTGCCATAGTTTCTTTCCTATCCGTCAGATATAAATCAGACGGCCTATATTGCAGGATGGCAGGCACAGCATCATCGCCAACTCTGTTTTTTATAAGAGTGTATTTTATGTATTTTATAAGAGTGTAGATGTAGAGTAGATACAAGTCGACAGGTGGGCACGATGGTAGTGAGATAATGTGATGCAACACTAGAGGTGCCACGTGGAGCGTTTAACTGGTCAACTAGTCAAGTCATGAGCAAATACAGAGTTGTACGGTGAGCCCGTGACTGCATAATAACCACTAAACGTAAATGCTGACCGTAATGAGTGGATTCTGAAGTCCAATGTATGTATCATGCTTTTGCTTCAAATACAATGATCGTCATTGCATATATCACGAGAGAAAGATGAAACATGTGTTAATTTTCTGGGGGTTTACTTTTAGTGGACCTGGACATAGTTTTATGTGCATACGTGAAAGGGGCGTACAGGGGGGTATGCGATGGAGAGAGAGATGCTCTTCGTTTCTCTTTATTATGACTAACTTTGTATATACTATAAAAATATACAAATTCACAGTGCGGAATAAATATCATTGTGGGCACCATGCAATGAAAATTAGCGTTCGTACTCCTCCATATAACTTTGTAATGTTGTATATATGTAGAAACTCTAAAATAATTTTTTGTCCACACTTTATTCAAAAGGAATGTTGTATGCGAAATAAACATGAATAGAGGGCTTTTTAGATCAATGGGGTACGTGATGTAACATGTGTGAATGTGTAGTTGATGCATTTGGCGGGGCCTAGAGAGGTATGTGTGTGTATTACGTATTCGAGAGAGGCATGGATAGAGGGGCCGACGGGGGGGGGGGGGGGGGGGGGGGGGGGGGGGGGGGGGGGCGTGGGAGAGATAGCACGAGAAATGAGAGTGGTCTAGAGAGAGAGACGAATATGACGTCACGACAAGAGTGTGTATATGCAAGGGGGAGGGAATAGAGGCACCAGGAGAAATTTTCTGTGTGTGTGGTGTTTGTGTTGGTATGTGTGGGTGTGAGAAGATAACGAGACGTGGGGGCAGAGGGTGTGTCACCACGTGAGGTCCGGTGGGTCGAGGTGAGGCCCTTCGTTCTGTTCCATCCTGCGCCACATTGGTCGGCCCGTGATGCATTTAGGAAGACCCATGGATGACTAGTCGTAGAAGACAAAGATAGCAAAATTGTGAAGGACTATGTGTCCACAGGCGTAAAGATAATGTGCGTACATGAGACACGTAGGCATGTCCATGTATATAGAAAGGGTCGATGAGGATTGTGCATGTTTATGTTTGCGAGAGGAAGAGTGATTGTGATAAAGGTTAGTGAAAACAGTTGTAAATGGTTACGAGAGGGAGGGAGGGTTATATCTAGAGCATGTGTGCGAGAAAGACACCTCGGGAGAGAGTGTGTGAGCATGTGTGAGAGACCACCGATGGAGAGTGAAACTACACGTAAAAGACTGCTCAACACATTGATTAAAGATATAAATTGTATCCAAATATTAGGATGGGATCATGATATTTGCAATTCGCGTAAGGAGCAGTCATTGATCCATCAGACATCTAGATTCTATCGAATTTGAGCATGTCTATGTTATTATTCGACACAATTGATCCACATAGTTAGTATTTTGAACTCCAGACAATGCATCGCTTTAGCAATCGAATATAAACGTGAGTATAGTTCATGTTGTGTGTGTAGAGCACATTATACATACGAAAGTTACACAATGGACATTATAAATAGCTACTACCTATGAACTAGCATACATTTGAATTCAACTTAAGGTGGTTTAAAAAATCGAATTCAACATGAAGTCCATTCAATTATTTGAATTTGATATCATGACATTTGTAAACCATACCTAAATTATGGGGGCACCAATCTTTGCTCTGATTTTGTACATAATAGCATATGTAGTCGTGTACAAAATAGATTCAAATTCAGCTCCTCCATTCCAAAATAATTGTAGTTATAGGATTTTCAAGTGTCAAAATTTCAAAAAGAAGCGGATAATTTAATGAGGTTTTCAAACATACAAGGTCAAATATAATGTTGTATATTTAGGTCAATCATCATAGTTCAAGAGTACTCTAAACGTGAATGCTTGTGTTTCAAAATTTCGAACGAAGTGCCAAAAGAGCCTCTACTCGCCCGAAACCGCGTGAGACCAATGTTTGGTAGTACAAGGAAATTACTTTTCTAATAACTCCGACCCGTGAAACCTACCAGCTCGACATCCAAAGGTCTAAACCGGGGTAGGTTTGTAGCTTCATCTAGACGCCACGCAACCGCATCCGAAAAACATTCATACACAATGGCCGCCTAAGCACACATGCGCGCGGCTGAAATCGCTCCCGCCCACTATTTGGAACACCTGGGATTACCATCCTACCCCCGACCCGCAGTAGGTCCGAAATTTTAGAGGGGGCAAAGTTTGTACTTTCCCCAAATTTCAAACAAGCGCGTCCCATTTCTGTTCAAAAAAGCCAAAAACAAGCGCGTCCTAGACCGAAACATGGTTCCCCCCCCACCCGTCCGATTCCCCATTCGTACTCCGTGGGCGCCAAAACTACCTCTCCACCAGCCATGAAACCCCGGCGTCCTCCGTCCTTCGCCGCCTCGAATCTGCTTCCCCTCCCATGACATACGTCCACAGCAACACCGTCAACAATTTGGCCATGGGTTCGTCCAAGCCCGCACCCTCCAGAACATCGGTTTCCTCGGTAAAAAGAAGAAAATCGGCGCGACTTGTGGAGGTGACCACACCGGCAACCGAAAAAGGTACTCCTCTTCCCTTATTCGTGCAAATCCTACGTCTCTGCCTGCATGGTATTCATCCCACAGAAGACACTAGTTGACCGCTTCTTCTTGATACTAGATGTTCCTAGTAATTCATGATGCACAAGGTTTCTCCTCATATACTATTTCACCTTAGCTAGAGGTCCGTCGCCCCCCCTGAATTTCAATTTCTGGCCACTTGATTCCCAATTAACGGAAGCATTCCCCGGCGTAACTGGCGCTAGTACGCCTATTACGCCAGGGAAGCAGCGCCTAGGTGTTTATCTTAGGGGCGTGTGCGGCCTAGAGCTACTAGCGTCCGATCTGGAGGTCGGCCGGGATTAAAGGGATGGCCTGGGGGCGCTGCCAAGCACGGCGATGGTGTGAGGTCGATGGGTGGGCGGGGCGGCAGAGGCAGGGGTCTGGGCCGGTGGTCGCTGGCGGTCCGAGAAAGATCGTCAACAGTGACTGGCGGGAGGTAGACAAAGGACATCTGCCCGTTCCTTATAGATCGGACGGTTCCTTAAAAAAATCGACTGACCTATTTATTTTCAGTCGACTATTATCTTAGATATGACCACATGTGGTGGTGTGCTGGAGGAGTACTTGCATTTCCTGTGCTCATATATTACAAAATCATACAGAGTAGAGCTATCATATGTGTCCTGTCATTTATTTTCCAGCCACCTGCTATCTGCTACTTTTACACTGCACTAGTTCTGCACACTCTTCACCCTTAATCTCACTGTTGTGTTTTTATGCAAGGGTATTTCAGACTCTGCTGCCATGAGAGAAGCCAAAAAGAAAAGAGAGAAGTCACTCCAGTTTGGTGTGCGGCTAGGCAAGACATGTTTCAGCGCTTTAAAGGGTGTAGTGTCAGCAGATGGAGACGGGGAACGTAGCTCTGGAGTTGATGACCTCGCTCGCAATGAACCACCATCCCAGGTGCTTGCTTTAACTTCGCGGTGTCATATGTGGTTGCATGTTCCATATGGTGTCTAGCTTGTATTCGAAAGGCCAAAGTCGATAAGATAAGGAAAGATATTTTTTTACATGAACCACCATCCCGTGAGCACCAGAAGATAAATAGCTAGTCAGGGCACTGGCCGAGCCAGTGACAAGCCCAGCAAAGATAGGCATCACCTGGAAGCCAACTAAAAAGCTGCGATGGTGGCGAAGCAGCCCGCCTCCCACCAGGCTCTCAGGTCCTAGATGATCATGCTCACCACTCCAGCCGGATGTCTAGCTTGTATTGCTTCCAATTTGGTTAAATTGCATCTGCTTAGCTTACACATTATACCTTTGAATATGACATGCCTTTCTGTTTTTGGTACATACTAGTACATCTGTGTATTAACCATGTTCTTACATCAAACTAATGTTCTTGTGTATCACTCATCAATCACTTATGACGAGGCAGGCAGGCAAGGGGACTACTCCTCATTTAAAGAATGCAGCGTCAGCCTCCCGGCATGATTCTCAAGAAAGAGAAATGCTAAATGAAGATAGTGAACGTAGCTCTGTAGTTGATTACAGCATTTCCCCAACACTAGCATCGCAGGTGCTTGCTCTAACTTGGCAGCATGATATGTGGTTGCATGTTGCATATGGTGTCTAGATTGTAATTCTTCCAATCTGGTTAAACTGCATGTGCTAGTCTGCTTAGCTTATACATTATACCTGTTAATGTGACATGCCTTCCTGTATTTAGTACATAGTACATCTGTCTATTAAGCATGTCCTTACATAAAACTATTGTTTTTTTGTATCCCGCATCAATCAACATGACGAGACACCTTTAATATATGCAGTGCGATATTAGTTGCATCTTTCATATTATTTATAGCATGTGCTGCTTCTAATTTGTTGAAATTCCATTTATGATGGGATGCTTTTAACTTTGCAGAGTCATATTGGTTGCATCTTTCATGTGGTGTCTAGCTTGCATTGCTTCTTATTTGTTGGAATGGTTTCTGCTTAGTTTACACAAACAGTTGTGAACATGCCATGTCGTCCAATTTTTCGTACATATTCCATCCTGGTATCATGTGTTTGCCTTACATCAAAGTAGTGATTGTCAATATCATGCATGAATGAGTTCTCAAGAGAGAATTTTATTGCTTTTTCTTGTTGGTTTTACTTGAAAATTAAAAATCAATAAAGCGGAAGGAAGTTAGCAAGGCAGCGGATAAAGGTGCTCCTTCCGAACGGAGGGCCTCTACAGTTTCTACTCCTCCACACCCCCAATGATAGGGGCTAAGGTGTCCCGATGTTTCGATGAGATGGTGGCTATCGTTTTCTGTGGGAGTCGACCTTGACGATCCGACTACGAACGTGCGAGACGTCGCGCCTTAGCAATCGCTAAACCAACTTCCGAAGGTTATTGACCACGCCAGAGCACAATCAACCTGACCACGAGGGTCTGTTTCCTGCGAGCAAACGAAGAACAAGCAAGAAACTGAGATTGCAATCGGGATATTGCGAATATAAGATGAAAGCTTTATTTATCAAGGTGGGGTTCTGTGACGTCTTGGTCTGGTCGTTGGACACAAACGAAGTACGCGAAGTTGCAGCTATGGCGAACTTTTAATCTAAACAAAACCCCAAAGTCTAAACAACGCCCTAAGGGCTGTATATATGGAGGAAGAGGGGGAAATTTCGTGGCCCTTGAGGGTGGGGTCCGAAACCAACCCTAACTCTTGTTTCCCCACACATACGGACTCTAAAAATAGCCTATACTTAAGTATTTCGAAATTACATGGGCCTGGCCCATTAATAAGGTGACGCAGCACCTAGAATAGCCTATGGACGAATATAATGAAGTGGCATCTTGTATATTTCGTCCAAGGCTTCATGCACTCCTTATGGCAGCTTCAAAGTCCTGAAATCATCACTTGTAACTCCGTTCTTGATCCCCTTGCGCATGCCATCAACTCCATGCGTGTTCTTGCTCCAATGTTCATCCTTCTCCAAGCTAGGCCCTTCATTTGTAAGCAAAACAAATGTATCCAATTTAGGCAGCATCATAATCTCATGAACATTAGAATCATTACCAAGAAACGAAAGTACCTGGTAATTTAATTGGCGTGCGCGAGCTCTAGTAATTGGTCCAATATATGTAACAGTAGGGGCTGTGGGTGTAATAATGGTATTGATGTCCTCATCATCCTCCCCTTCTTGAAATGAAGTCGTCCTCGACGGAAGCGCATCTTCCTCACCCAAATAAGGCTTCAAATCTGCAATGTTAAAAGTGGGACTAACCCCAAAATCTACAGGTAGCTCAAGTTTGTATGCATTATCATTTATTTTCTCTAACACCTTAAAAGGACCATCAGCACATGGCATTAGCTTTGATTTGCGCAGATTAGGAAATCTATCTTTACGCAAATGCAACCAAACAAGATCTCCAGGCGCAAACACAACATGTTTTCTACCCTTATCTCCAGCAAGTTTATATTTAGCATTCATGCGCTCAATGTTTTCCTTAGTTAACTCATGCATTTTTAAAATCAATTCAGAACGTTCTTTAGCATCAAAATTAACCTTCTCTGAAGATGGAAGAGGCAACAAATCAATAGGTGCACGAGGTAGGAAACCATACACAATTTCAAAAGGGCACATATTAGTAGTAGAATGCAATGAGCGATTATAAGCAAATTCAATATGAGGCAAGCATTCTTCCCACATTTTCTTGTTATTCTTCAAAACAGCCCTAAGCATAGTAGACAATGTTCTATTGACTACTTCAGTTTGTCCATCAGTTTGGGGGTGACAAGTAGTACTAAAAAGCAGCTTAGTCCCCAACTTAGCCCATAAACATCTCCAAAAGTGGCTAAGAAATTTAGTATCACGATCTGAAACAATAGTATTTGGCACACCATGTAAGCGAATAATTTCACGAAAGAACAAATCAGCAACATTAACAGCATCATCGCTTTTATGACATGGTATAAAGTGTGCCATTTTCGAGAACCTATCCACGACAACAAATATGTTATCCCTCCCCTTCTTTGTTCGAGGTAAACCTAAAACAAAGTCCATAGATATATCCTCCCAAGGAACACTAGGTACTGGCAAAGGCATATATAAACCATGAGGATTGAGTCGTGACTTAGCTCTTTGACATGTAGTGCAGCGAGCAACAAAACGCTCAACATCCCGTCTCATCTTTGGCCAAAAGAAATGTGTAGCAAGTATATCCTCCGTCTTCTTGATGCCAAAGTGTCCCATTAATCCTCCTCCATGCGCCTCCTGCAACAACAAAAGACGAACGGAGCTAGCTGGAATGCATAGCTTGTTAGCACGAAACACAAATCCATCGTTAAGAACGAACTTGTTCCAAGTTCTCCCTTCCTTACAATTCTGCAATACATCTTTAAATTCAGCATCTTTAAAGTCAAGTTGTGAAAGCATAGTATAACGACGAGACAAGGCATCAGCAATAACATTTTCTTTACCCTTCTTGTGTTTAATGACATAAGGGAAAGTCTCAATGAATTCAACCCATTTAGCATGTCTACGGTTCAGTTTTGCTTGACTTTTAATGTGTTTCAAAGATTCATGATCAGAATGTATAACAAATTCCTTGGGCCATAAATAATGTTGCCATGTTTCTAAGGTCCGAACAAGAGCATATAATTCTTTATCATAAGTAGAATAGTTCAGACTAGGCCCACTCAATTTTTCAGAAAAGTATGCAACAGGTTTTCCATCTTGTAATAACACACCTCCTAATCCAATTCCACTAGCATCACATTCAAGCTCAAAAGTCTTATTGAAATTAGGAAGTTGGAGTAAAGGAGCATGTGTCAACTTATCTTTCAATACCGTGAAGGCTTCTTCCTGTGCGGTACCCCAAACAAAAGGCACATCCTTCTTTGTAAGCTCGTTGAGAGGTGCAGCAATGGTGCTAAAATCTCTCACAAAACGCCTATAGAAACCAGCGAGGCCAAGGAAACTCCTCACTTGTGTGACCGTTTTGGGCTGCGGCCAACTCTCAATAGCTTCAATCTTGGCTTTATCAACTTCAATTCCCTGTGGAGTAACAACATAGCCAAGAAAAGATACTTGGTCGGTGCAAAAGGTGCACTTTCCAAGGTTTCCAAACAAACGCGCATCACGTAGAGCAATAAAAACATCACGTAAATGTTCCAAATGTTCCTCCAAAGATTTGCTATCAATCAATATGTCATCAAAGTAAACTACCACAAATCGTCCAATGAAAGCACGTAAAACTTCGTTCATTAACCTCATGAAAGTACTAGGTGCATTAGTTAACCCAAAAGGCATGACTAACCACTCATATAATCCAAACTTAGTTTTAAATGCTGTTTTCCATTCATCACCCAATTTCATACGAATTTGATGGTATCCACTACGCAAATCAACTTTGGAGAATATTGTAGAGCCACTCAATTCATCAAGCATATCATCTAGCCTAGGAATAGGATGACGATAACGAATAGTAATATTATTAATGCCTCTACAATCAACGCACATACGCGACGTACCATCCTTTTTCGGCACTAAAATGATAGGAACAGCACAAGGACTAAGGGATTCGCGTATATAACCTTTGTCGAGCAGTTCTTATACTTGACGCATAATCTCCTTCGTCTCCTCTGGATTGGTACGGTATGGTGCACGGTTGGGTACCGAAGCACCGGGAATTAAGTCAATTTGATGCTCAATCCCTCGAATAGGTGGTAATCCCGGTGGCACGTCTTGTGGAAAGACGTCAGCGAACTCCTGCAAAATGTTAGTGACAACAGGGGGCAAAGAGGAAGGCACGTCCTCGAATGAAAATAATGCCTCTTTGCACACAAAAGCATAGCAAACAGATTTGCTGAAATCTAGCTCATCAATATCAGATTTGGTGGCAAGTAAACATGCACTTTTCAATTTAATTTCAGAAACAACAGTAGATGGTTTATTATTAGGCTTCATTTGGTGCTCAAATTCTTTTGCCACAATCTGATTTTCACTCTTATTTGTCTCCTGTTTTGCTTTATTAGCTCTATTAATATCATCTTTCAAAATGGAATCAGGAGTCATAGGAAGCAAAGTAATATTTTTATCGTTATGAACAAGAGTATACTGATTGTTTCTACCATGGTGTACAGAATTTTTATCAAATTGCCATGGTCTACCAAGTAATAAGGCACATGCTTGCATAGGTACCACATCACAATCAACATAATCAGCATATGTAGAGATACTAAAATGCACACGAATAGTACGTGTTACCTTAACCTTGCCGCTGTTGTTGAACCATTGGATGTAGTAAGGATGTGGATGTGGTCTTGTGGTGAGAGATAGCTTCTCCACCATCTCCATGCTAGCCAAGTTATTGCAGCTCCCTCCATCTATGATCACGCGAACAGAATGTTCCTTCACAACTCCCTGTGTATGGAACAAATTATGCCTCTGATTTTGCTCAGCTTGTGTAACCTGCACACTCAAAACACGTTGAGCAACTAAACATTCATACCTGTCAGCATCTTCAGGAGCCATGTATTGCGTCTCATGATCAGAATCGTCTCCACTGTGTTCGTCACGTGTAATAAGAGCCAAAGTCTCCTCATCATAGTCCCTAGCGGACTCATACCCACCATCCTCAGTAACAATCATCACACGCTTAGATGGGCATTCTCTCGCATAATGACCTCCACCCTTGCAACGTCGACAAATAATATCATGTGTTTGCCCTGTTGATGCCATGGATGAAGAAGAGCTCTTTGCAGGCCCAGAAGGTGTGCTCTTGGCAGATAGTGGTGATTGTGCCTGCTTTATTGTATCACGGTTGGAGGTGGCAGCCGACGGAGGCGCTGGTGTAGCAGAACGTGTGGAAGTAGATGATGCACGTGGTGTCCATGATGAAGGTCGACCTGCAGAAAAGTTAGTCCGCGCCAATGCCTGTCGATCCTGCACTTCACGTTCAGCTTTACAAGCAAGATGGAATAAACGAGTGATATTAGTATACTCCTTATACTCTAGAATCGTCTGAATCTCTCTATTTAATCCACCCATAAAACGTGCAAGCATAGCTTCATTCTCCTCAACAATACCACATCTAATCATGCCAGTTTGTAATTCCTGATAATATTCTTCTACAGAATTTTTTCCCTGTCTTAAGCGCTGCAATTTTTGAAGTAATTCACGTTGATAATATGGTGGAACCCAACGAGTACGCATAGCAGTTTTCAAAGCAGCCCAAGTAGCTGGAATAGGATATAATCTACAATGCTCAGACCACCAAACACATGCAAAACTAGTGAAAGCACAAACAGCAGCAGGAACACGTCTCTCCTCGGGATATTGTAAACATGTAAATCGTTGTTCAGTTTCTAACTCCCAAGTAAGATATATATCAGGAACATATCTACCCTCAAATGGTGGAATATTCAATTTTAGTTTAGGGAGATGGTCATGATCTCGTACCTGAGGGTGAGCCCTACCATTGCCATTATTTGCATGTGGACGACCTGGTGGTTGCTGTGCTGTTGGTGGCACGTAGTTCTAATTTTGATCAACCTCATCCTCATAATCTCCCACATAAGCATCCTCCACCACATCAGCAGTAGGAGCCACAGAAGTATCAACAGCAGCACCAGCAGTTTGGCCCGACTGAAGAGGGACACGGCTCGCTCGGCGGAGGGCTGTTTCCCGATGTGGAGGTAGTCGGTGTTGTTGCTGTTGTTGCAGAGGTGCGGTAGGAGCAGCCGGTGGTGGTGGTGGAAAACGCGACAGCAATTCAGCAAACTTGTTATCGAGCTTTGTTTCAAACGTCTTCTCCATGCCATCTATCTTCTCCATGGCCTCTTCAAATCTGTTTATCACATCTTGCACCTGTCCATTCATCATTTGCTGAAACGTATCATGAAGCTCCTTGTTCGTCAAGTTCTTCCAGTCAGTCTCGTCGGCTTGTGATCCTAGCATGGTTAGCAGCAATAGAAACACACAAGAATATGATCCTACAGACTACTAACAAGTGGTGGTGGTGGCGGGTGTCACAAATCCGTCAAGCAAATCTCAAATTCTTACCAGTTCTTACCCAGCAGCAGGCGGTGATCGGCAACCGTTGTAGTCAAAAACTCTCAAA